>NC_033796.1:7993542-8005690 GCF_001876935.1 Asparagus officinalis
GCGGGGGCCGGGCCCCCCCCCGCCTCTCTCTCGACGCACATGCTCTTGTCGACGCGGTTCCGGCGATCTTCGACCGGTTCGATTCCGTCACGAAACTCACCCTCAACTGCGATCTCGATCAGATAGCATCAGCGACGACGCGCTCAAGGTCATCTCTCGGCGGTGCCCTAATCTCACCAGGTTAAAGCTACGAGCGTGCAAAGAGATCACTTTCATAGGTATGGCTGCTTTTGCTTCGAACTGTAGGAGTCTGAGGAAGTTTTCTTGTGGGTCTTGTCGCGCGCCTATGCCGAAGCGTTGCACGCACACACAACGAACTTGAGATCACGAAAGAAGAAAGCCACACACTTGCACAAACCAAGCCAATTACGACAAATCAAACCAAACACAGAGATATACGTGGTTCGGCAATTACCTACGTCCATGGGGAGAGGATGGGGAGATTTTATTATATGGAGGAGAAATACAACGGGTTACAACTCACAAAATCACTCAAATATAACCCTAACCAAAGCTCTCAACTCCCTCACAATATCTCCCTCTCAAAGTGCTCAAAACAATGCTAATTCTCTCATTTTCTCTCCTTAAGAAACCCTAAAAAATGTGGTCCTATTTATAATAAAACACAATCCCAAACAAAGGAGGATTCACATATAAAGGAGGATTCTAAAAATGAGTCTGCCACACCCTGCACCATGGGTGTGGCAGAGGGTATGGTGCAGAATAGATTCTGCCACATCCTGCACCGTGGGTGTGGCAAAGGGTGTGGTGCAATACAGATTCTACCACACCCATGGCAGACACCACACCAGGGTGTGGTGGAGTCTGTTTTGGATTATTCTTCACGTTTTTCACAATTCCTTCGCCGTTTTCACAATTCTCCACCTCGGCGAAGTGTTCCCAACACTGAACCGACACCAACATGAGCACCAATGTGTCGTCTCTCTAAACTCGGCTGCACCAATGTGGTTGCCTACGTACCCCCTCTCCCAAGGGATCAAGCCACCCGTAGTTCATCCAAATAGCCGTCAACGGCCTCAACAATCACGAATGTGCAACAAGTTTCGACAATGATCAAACTTATTGCTCGGAACCACCTTAGTGAGCATATCCGCCAGATTATCCTTTGTGTGAACTTTCACAATCTTTACATTGCCATCTTCAAGAACATCCCGAACGAAGTGATAACGAACGTCAATGTGCTTCGTCCTCGCATGAAAAACCTGATTCTTCGCCAAATAGATAGCACTCATGCTATCACAATAAATGGTGACGGACCGCTGCGATATACCAAGTTCCTCCAAAAGTCCTCGAAGCCAAATAGCCTCCTTCACAGCCTCCGTAACCGCCATATACTCTGCCTCCGTTGTAGACAAAGCCACCGTAGACTGTAAGGTGTATCTCCAACACACCAGCGCACGGGTCAAAGTAAACACATATCCCGTAGTAGACCGATGCTTATCCAAATACCCGGTATAATCCGAATCAACATATCCAATACACAACTGCCCACCTGTAGTGTCCCGCTCATAAACCAAACCAACATTGAGCGTACCTCGAATGTACCTCAAAATCCATCTCACGGCGTCCCAATGACCCACTCCTGGATCGTGCATGTATCTCGACACCATGCTCACCGCCTGTGATAAATCCGGCCTCGTACATACCATCGCGTACATCAAGCTCCCAACTGTACTCGCATATGGAGTCTTCGTCATCAACTCACGGTCTTCAACTGACTTTGGTGAAAGACCAGCTGAAAGCTTCAAATGGGCTCTCAAAGGTACACCAACTGGCTTCGTATCCATGCTAACATGGAATCAATGTAGAACCTTCTTCAAATAAGCCACCTGTGTCAAATAAATCTTGCCCTTCTTCTTGTCTATACCGATCTCCATCCCTAAAATGCGCTTCGCCTCGCCCAAGTCCTTCATCTCAAACTCATTTGAAAGCTGAACTTTCAACTCATCTATAGCTGACCTGGAACTAAAGGCAACCAACATGTTATCGACATAAAGCAACAAATAAATATATACACCTCCTCTCAACTTGTGAAAATACACGCAATGATCAAACTGGCTCCGAGTGTACAAATGACCAAGCATAAAACCATCGAATCGCCTATACCACTGTCGAGGAGATTGCTTCAAATCGTATAGCGATTTCTTTAACCTGCAAACCAACTTATCTTTCCCTGCAGCTCGGAATCTCAATGGCTGAGTCATATATATTTCTTCATCAAGATCACCATGAAGAAATATCGTCTTCACATCTAACTGATCTAACTCTAATCCATATTGTGCCACCAAAGCTAGCAGAATCCGAATCGAAGAATGCTTCACTACCGGAGAGAAAACCTCATTGTAATCAATACCTTCCTCCTGTGCATAGTCCTTCGTAACCAACCTAGCCTTGAACCTCACTGGAGTGCCCTCAATGCCCTCCTTCTTCGTGTACACCCACTTGCACCCAATCGCCTTCCGCCCCTTTGGAAGCTTAACAAGCTCCCATGTATCGTTCTTATGAAGGGACTCTGCACCCAATCGCCTTCCGCCCCTTTGGAAGCTTAACAAGCTCCCATGTATCGTTCTTATGAAGGGACTCTGTAGGCATCGAAAATTGCCTATAGGTCTCCACGAACAGCTCAGTGCTAAGAAATAACGATGAACGTCACTATCCGGTTCACAAAAGTTTGATTGATGTTGGTGAACACTTGAAGTGAATCGACGAACTACGTAAAGCGACGGAATTTCAGAATAACAGAGACACGAACTGATCGAGAACCTTGTATTGTTCACAAATGGCGAAATACCTTTCGTGTCTCATTTGTTCCACAGATGATATAATCATTGGATCTTATAAAACTCCTCTTCGGCTTTCCAATGCATTTTGAATCGCTCAAATCTGAGTTCGGATGAAGAAGTTACGGTGGAAACGGACGAATATACAAAACAGAACGTCTCAACCTGAGTTGAGACACCCCGAGGTGTCTCGGCACAAACGAGACACCCCAAGGTGTCTCGGCACCCAAGGGTGTCTCCAACCTGATTTCGTCCCGTGCCTATAAATACAAGCCTCAGAGCCTCATTTTTTGGGAGCTGGAAGTTTGGAGAATTGGCAAAGCCCTGCCAGATTGAAGATTGATCGAGTTCTTCAACACAGGAGAGAAAACTTCTTCAGATCTGCACCGCCTATATCCGATCATTAGGATTATCCCGTTATGATAATTCTAAGAAGAGCAATTATCTCGCCGTTGTCGAGATAAGCGCTTTTGCTTCTAGATTCCTTCGCGAATCGACGGAGTTCTGGATCTGATCTGATTGTCAGGTAGTCCACGGATATCGATATCCCCGTCACCGGCTAAAGACCCACGCAAGCAAGAAAACAACGAACGGATCTTGCGTTTTAAAGCCTTGTCAGGCGGATCCAAAGTGTCCGACACGCTTGTCAGGCGGATCCAAAGTGCCCGGCGCGCTTGTCAGACGGATCCAAAGTACCCGACGTGCCTATCAGGCGGAACCAAAGTGTCCGACGTGCTTGTCAGGCGGATCCAAAGTGCCCGACGTGCCTATCAGGTAGATCCAAAGTGCCCGACACGCCTGTCAGGCGGATCCAAAGTGCCCGACGTGCCCATCAGGCGGATACAAAGTGCCCGACGTGCCTGTCAGGCGGATCCAAAGTGACCGACGCGCCTATCAGGCGGATCCCAAAGTACCCGACGCACCTGTCAGGCAGATCCAAAGTGCCTGACGCGCCTATCAGGCAGATCCAAAGTGCCCGCCGCACGTCGGTCAGCTCGCGCGGAGCGTACAAGTCAACAAGATGATCAAACATGCAAAACGGTGAAAAACACAAGTCCCGGAAGAACCGGAAAACACGAAAATCAGCAAAGGCAAAAACACACCGCGCGATACGGATCAAACCGACCCGCGTGAGCGCGAGTCAGATCTGTCATGCGCGCGCTGTTTCGACCCCGGTTCGGTTTTGATGGTTTTTTCTTAGGATTTGTTGGTTCCTGAGCATCCAAACTGATCTGATATCATCCCCTAACATGGTTAATCAGTTATTAACTGAAGATAAGACCGAATCATTCATTCTCATCCAAATAACCACTTTCGAAGCTTATAAATACGAGTTCGCGTGCTCATTTCTCGGGGGGATTAATTATTCAAGACGAGGAGGTGTTGCCGGATTGAGGAGTCAAAGGAGCACGGATTTCAGCAAGGGTTGACAGATCTCGGTGAGTTCTTCGACATAAAGAAGGAGAGTTCGAGAGATCCGAAGCCCGTTTCCCCATTCCTCGAGATTAGGCTTGGTCTTAATCTCGAGAAGAGTCCTGATTTCGCTTGGTCGATCTCAACGCTTCAAATCAAACACTACCTCGGTGAAGGCGAAGCTCTACCGAATTTTCTATCAATCGGATCCAGATCAAAGGCGGTCCACGGATAAACCCCGGCACAGGCAAAGATCCCGCGCAAGCAGAAGACCGATAAATGATCTTTGTATTTGTTTGATAAAGTTGTAAACTTTTTTTATTTTTATTGTGTAAGGAGATCTTATAAAAAGATCAACTTTTTATTTTATTCTAGTTTATTGTAACGACTAAATTTGTAATAGATTCGATAGCAATGAAAACAACAACTTTTGACCCAAACAAACATAGCCATTCTTTATCTTCAGCTAAGAAGTGGCCATTGAGGATGATAGTTAAAATGTTGAATTTTATCTCCTTGAACAGCTGGGCAGCAGGTTTACCCTCCTATCTGAAAATTTTGGAATTCCTTTCACACCAAATGTAATAGATTGTAGAGGTGAGTGCCATTTTCTTAATCTGTTGCTTGAAGACATTACCCCTCAAACGAAAGCAATACCATTCTATGATCTGGCTCCAAAAGCAAGACCTCCACCTGAATTGTAACCGATTCATAACCATACCCCCAAACATCCCTCAAGTAGTGATAATAAAAGAAAAGATGATCCCTGCTCTCAGAACCAGAGCACCAGCAACAAACATTACCACTCACAATTATTCTTTTGATCAATCTATCTTGTGAGAGCAATCGATCTTGGACTGCTAACCAACTGATAAAGGAATGTCTGGGCAGATTTGAAGTTGTCCAAACAACATTACACCATGGCACAGCAGAGGAAGCAGGAATAAAAACTGAATACAGTTTAGATAGCTGAATTTTTGAATCATTGACACAAGTTAGTATTACACGCATCAGATTATCAACACTATCATATATTCTCAGAGCCTTATCTCTGACTTTCAAAATATTTTTCGACACCCACGAATCCCTGCTCTTAGCTTGAATATGCCAGATATCACGATTTTTTAAGTAAGAGCCATGTATCCACTTAATCCAAAGGATTTCCTTGTTGATGTGAATGAACCAAATTGTTCTTAAAGTTGCAGCTAAATTCCATATAGAGGATGAATAGCAACCAAGACCACCATGCTTCCTACTCAAACAAACCTTATCCCAGGAAACTTTAGAGACATTTTATGTGATTGCTCAGTTTTACTCCATAGGAAAAATCTGCACAATTCATCAATTTTCCTTAAGACCTTAACAAGTAGAACATAATTTGATAACCAATATGTTTGTATACCAAGTATTATTCTTTTAATAATCTATAACCTGCTAGCATAAGAGGGCAATCTTTTTTTCAAATTGTCTAGGAACTGGCCAGAAATTCTGCTCAACAGAGTGGAGCACTCAATATGAGTTAGCCTTTTACATATCAATGGAACTCCTGAATATTTGATAAGAAAGACACCCTCGTTAAAATTTAATAACCTGTCAACAAGTCTCTTAGTGCTTTCATCAACTCCACCATAGAATACTTTGCATTTACCTGGATTAGCTTCTAGTCCAGACACAAAGCAAAAATCCTTAAAGTAGCTTGAGAGCAACTGGACTGAATGAGTATCACCCTTGGAAAATAAAAGGAGGTCATCAGCGAACATTAAATGTGTGATTTTAAGATTACTACATCCAGGATGAAATTTAAAAGACCTATCCTTCTTGAGCATATATATCCAGTCTTCTAGAGAGAAACTCCATACCCAAATTAAATAAGTATGGAGAAATTGGATCCCCTTGCCTTAATCCTCATTCTCCTTTGAAATAGCCATGAAGAGTACCATTTAATGATATAGAAAACTTGGGAGTAGAGATACAAACCATAATCCATTTGATGAATGTAGTAGGAAATCCAAGACCTTTTAGCATCTCATTTAGGAAATCCATGTTTATAGTATCAAAGGTTTTTTTGATATCAATGCTCATCATAATTCTAGGAGAAATTTTTTTTCAGTTATAGTTCTTCACAATCTCATTTGCAAGAAGCATATTACTTGAGATGTGTCTTCCTTTTACAAAGGCAGATTGAGCCTCATTAATTAAGCAGCCCATCATAGATTTAATCCTATTAGCAATATTGATTTTAGAAATTATCTTATAGAGGCTATTACATCAAGCAATATGTCTAAAATCAGATGGAGTCTTAGGGCATTTCACTTTAGGAATAATATTTTTATTCACATGTTATTAGAACTAAAATCACTATAATATTTTCTTTTTCTTTTATTGAGTAGATTATATGTACATTTTGCTTGGTTCGTAAGTGCAATAGAAGTGTAACATTAGTTACTTTATTTAGCTGATTAAGGATCAAAAGAAACACATTTCAACTATTGATTAAATGATGGAAAGATAATAAACCAAATCGATTATAGGTGTCAAGGAGCAAGCAAGGAATATATTTGCAATAAATTTGGATTTGAGAATTAAATCCATTGTCAATCAACAGACACATTAACTTTGCCAACCAACATTCTCAGAAATTCATTAAAATTTTCCGGGGGGGCAATAAGTTGGGTGTTGCAAATTAAGGAAGTGCTCCGAAGGCTTTAAATGGGAGGCAATTTAGGAAATTTTACAAAAGAACTACTAATCTATATTCACCAAAAAATCTTATTCAAATTAGAACTAAACATTGAGAAAGAACCGAAAATCTTTTTGCCTTATCTCTTTCCATATTTTCATTTTTTTTATAGGATTATTCTTTGTGTAGACAATAAATATAATGATTTAACATTTGCAAAATTACTAGTAATTTTTTTTTGAATGAAAAATTCTTGATAAAAATTTAACCAAGTAAGCGAATTAATATAATGCAAACAAGGTAAAAATAAAATAGAAAATTACAGAAGAAATGGAAATGGTGAAGGGAAAAAAAAAGAAGAAATTAATATTGAAAAAATGGTATAATGATAATAAAAACGGGTTTTTAAAGATATTAAATTATTGATAGTTTTAATGAGAGCCCTTAGGTAAAAATTGAATTAGGGTCTTTGTACGGACAGATAGATGTGATACCTCATTATACTTATGAGGTAAAATGAATGCTAGATACCTTCTCAAAATAAAGGAAGCTGAAATTTCTGGCTTTGATGGAAAAATAGACTGAATTAAAGCACGTAAAATGTGGGGTTGAAATGGCAAGGCTTCAATTTTTGTTAAACCCTTAATTGAATACCATTTCGAGCAAACCTTGGGTGCTTAAAGAATAGGAGGACATTGCTCTCCACTATAAATAGGTTTTGGATTCATACATGTTATTCGTACCAATGGGTTCTTACAATTTGCTTGGCTTTGTCTGTATATTGCTTCTCTCTCTTTTGCTTAGCGAAATTGTAAGTATCCTATCCCAGAATGGTTTTTGAAACTATATCTGACAATTCCTATAAAAGATTAAGGGTAATAGTACATATGTCACGTTTTATCTTTATAGATTATCTAGGTGCATGTGTATCTTTTTTTTCCTCTTTCATATGCATATGTATATGATATGTGTCATATTTTTTTTATGAACTAACAACTACATTCTCCCATAATAAGTGGATATACTTTTTTGGAGCGTAAATTTGCTGACCAATCACGAAAACGTTTTTAGATAAAATCTACTACTTAATATGCAACTGACACAACTCAATTAAAGAGAACAACATACTACACTATCCTCATTTCTTGGATAAATTCTTCGTATATATGTGAATGGTTTTTCTTTTTCCACAAAAATTAATTTAGTGAAGATGTCTGCACAAACGGTAGACAATGCACATAATTGCTAGTATGCAACTATTTGTCTCATTCAATTGCACCAGATGACACTCATACGACATTCAGTTCAAGCTATAAGCGCATATATAGTTCTTGGGGCATGCGTACAGTGCAGAAAACGTCGAGTTTTAATTAATGAGGGCGTCGTGGTAGTTTTTGTCAAGTTTTAATTAATAACTGCTTGATGAGTGGTAATTAAAACCTTTTTCCTCATGTGAGGTCGAATATGATCTTCAATAGATCAAGACCTACATATTTCATCGAATACAGATGATGAGACATACAAACTCACATCGTTCATTCTCATATTTTCTTATTGTCTATAATTAATTATATAGTTTTGTATTTCAATTCTTTTGCTGCGTTGCATAGCTCATAATACTTTTATTTATGTAATTTGACCTACAGAATGGATCTAGATCTAATTTAGATAGCAAAGAAGCTTTCGCAAATGGAACTCTGGACTTATCAACTGGAGAACAACATACAAGAAATCATAGTGGACCACAAAATATTGAAAGAGTTGCTTGGGATTCACTACACTCGGACTTCTCACCAAAGAAAGATGAGTCACGTCTTATTCATGTAAGTAATTTTCCTCTTTTTTTTATATGGTTTAATTAATCAATGAAAAGGAAAGAAGCTCTTCATTCGTGAAGTCGTTGTGGTAGAGTCTGAGTTTGGTAAACAATTCTCCAAGGTTACGGAGTAAGAGAGAATGTTTTAGAAAACCTATTTCTAGCAACGATTGTTGGATTCAAGGGGAAGACATCCCTCCAAGATTCTCCATGATTTAATTTGACTCTTCTTCTAATCAATACTCATCAATAGTCATCACAGGACATTAGCAGCATTTTCGTGAAGGATGAGAAGTGCAAGTTGTACATTTGAAATAAAAAAACTCAAAACATATAAATACTATATTTTTGTTTATGAATGAAGGTTATTCAGAATCTCTTTAAAGTTTAATTGTTAAATTAAATATTAACTCATGTCATGGCAAAAGCGGTCAAGAAGCAATACCTTAAGTGCATGTTACGCAAATATGCATGATTCAGAAAATGTGTATTTCTATATCAGTATGAATCTCAAAAAGATTATAAATTAAAAGGGAAAAACACAATTCAATGGAGCAAATACGCTGAAACGTAGAAAGACTTGTAATTAAGCAACCAGAAGGGAAGATTAACACCTATATTCTTTCTTTTCTTGTCCATTTTCAACTCCAAATATTGTTTGGCTGTTGACGTAAGTAATCTTATACTCGATATTAGAAGGGGCAGAGGATAAAGGAGGACAAATTTCTTTAAGGTGCATGTCCATTAGATTAGAGGTATTTATTTTTAAACGAGACAATGTGATAAATTTTGAAAGAGTAATTATTTTCATGGAATGTTATGGAGTTTAATAAGAAAGTAGATAGGTCCCATTTAAGTCTATTAAAAAAAATCTTACAAAGAATGGATAGGAGCTAGATCAAATCAGATCAAGTAGATTTTAGTAATGATTTGAAAAGATTAGCAAATTCTCTAAATGCGTAAAACCGAGAAAAACACAATGCCAAAAAATTCAGATCAAGTAGATTTTCATGGAATTTTTTTTGTTTGCTTCGAATAATTGAGATCATTAGTTTGTTGTCCTCATAGAAAGTTATGGCACTATTTCCTTCAAATTAGATTCGTAGATGAATGTACATTGTTGACTATTATTGAATCCTTTCTACATTCAGTATGCAGTGCTCAAAGATGAAGGCCAATTTTATGGCGTTCAAGGAACTATAAACGTTTGGGGTTTGCCTGACGTTGGTGATAAGCAATCAAGCTCCATGCGAATCTTGCTTGCCACTGGACTAGATGGCCCTAAAAGTACCCACAACGTTATAGGCGCCGGGTGGCACGTAAGTAATATTGGGGCTTTTTTTAATCAGAAGTATCGGCTCTTTTTGTTTGTGTTGCAAAAAGTCTACCTAGCTATCCGTTAGCTTGTTTGTTACACGGCTCTTTTATGTGGATTAATCGGTTCAGGATGTGACACGGTCCATGTAACATAAACAACTAAACAAAGTTTTATATATTTTCAAGTATAAAGCTGCGTACGTGTAACCTTTTATGTGGATATTGTCATGTAAACCTTTTATATGTATCGTATTTTCTCCTTTTATATTTAGTGTTAGCATTAACATCTACCGCGTCAAGGATATTTCCGTTAAAATGATTATGAAACTATGAAAGAGTACAAAGTAAGGTCAGTAATCATCAACATCAATCACAATTTTTTTTCTTTTTTTAAAAATGTACGCGAATTTCAGGTATTTCCAGAAATATACGGTGACCATGACACACATCTGATGGTGTATTGGTCGGTAAGTCGTTCAATTTATCTACTAATTGTGTGCAATACATTATCTAGTTTAAATGGTTTCTAACGTGTCTTTTTTGACAGAGAGATGGATTTCAAAGTACTGGATGTTACAATCTTCTGTGCAAAGGATTTGTACCTTATAAACAATCAAAATACCAATTAGGAGGAAAAATTAGACCACTGTCCATTTACGATGGAGATCAATATGATATTACTTTAAGAATATTCAAGGTAAAACCATCTAATCCTTATATATTTCTCAGTCTCTGGACTTTATTAAGTAATAGAACCCCATGTGGGACCTTAAAACTTCTTAATTTACTAATCAAACATACCATAGAACATATAAATAGACTTACTGTTATGATAGGGATACATTTGCACGAACTGAAAACCAAAATGTAGTAGGGGGTTAATGAGTTTCAATACTTTAGATCGACTAGTATATATATATTGAAAATTTTGCATTGGAGGAATGTGCTCTCCCGCTGCACATACACATCGATTGGATGCGTCTTTTGCATTTACACTCTTCAAAAGATCAATGTTTCATCGTGTAAATTCGAGAACCCATTGTAATTTTGAAAACCCTCTTTAAATGAAAAACAAACCTCTTGTGATTATATATGTGCCCATTCTATAGTGAAATTATAATGGTTAATTAGATTGCTATGAAATGTTATAATATATCTTTAGCATGTTCACTTTTATGCATTTGCATTTTATTCGCAAGTATATTGCACACGTACGCCATAAGATTAGTCGTGTCTACGGTGGGTAGCAATTAATCACGGTTTATTGTTGGGAACTCCATACGTGTTTGTATTTATACGCATTTTTATTTTATTTTACATGTGACGTCATGCACCCGTTTATAATTGTTTATTCCCTCAGTAACATATATGCTGATTTGTTATCACATATCTGATGCATGAAGGATAATGCAACTGGTAACTGGGAGTTGCGCGGTGGGAGAGGCGGAGAGATACGGATAGGCCACTGGCCAAAATCTCTTACTAATTTAGTAGACTATGCTTCTTTTGTTGAAGTTGGTGGCTTGGTCTCCTATCATGCCGGCGACTTGACTCCTCCAATGGGGAGTGGTCATCTTCCTGATGAGGGCAAGAAGAGAGCAGCGTATCTTCATAATGTTGTCGTATTTTCAGAGGCTGGAGAAATTGAACTTCCAGACCTAGGAGTGGTCCAAGATAAGCCACGTTGTTATGCAGCTACTCCATCTGAGCTTTCCTATATTGGTGGTCCCGGTGCCTGTAAGGATTAGAGAAGCTCTTCAAGCTGATAGTAATGAGAAGTACGCGATGGTTTATGAATAATTAATTAATACTAGTGTTGAGATGCGGTTGCCCTTTTGATTTGTTGAGATTTATATTTGAATATGTTGGTATGTACGTACGTTGAGTTTCTTGACGCATTTCTTCCATAGTAATATATGAGTCTATAGTTTCTGGGTGAACTCTAGAATACTGTTTCGCTAGCTCTAGTTAATTTAATTTCTTGGTTGGTTCAGTGATGATATGCATTGCGCAGCGGTTGACATGACGAATCGTTCTACCTAGCGTTAACTGCGGGATAGACCTCCTGTATTTCTATTGTTGTGGATAGACCCCCTTTACCATTATCCAACCGGGGTGAAT
>NC_033796.1:8005700-8060479 GCF_001876935.1 Asparagus officinalis
TTTTTTTTTTTTTTTTTTGTCTCTTTTCCTCTCAGATGGTTTATTTGTCATGTTCATTGCAAAGATCGAGCTCCCTTCAAAGCCCGCGAAAGCCATGAGAGAGAATCGGGGGAGTTGCATGCAGTCGGTTTGGTTTTGGTGGTCATGATTAATCTCCTTGCTACCTCCGTCTACATACGTGTGTATAATCGGAGAAGGCGGGTTAGGGCTTCTCCCCGTTTTAATTAAGGAGGTTGAGTGACATTTTTAAATTTATTGAGGGGGGGGGTTCATCATAAAATTCATCCAACTTAAAAGGATTTATACTTTTAATAAACTGAGAAGGTCGAAAAGTAAAAAATAATAAAATAAAAGATAAAAGATAAAATAAAAGATAAAATAAAAATAAAAGCATTAAGGAGGTTGAGTGACATTTTTAAATTTTTTGGGGGGGGGGGTTCATCATAAAATTCATCCAACTTAAAAGGATTTATACTTTTAATAAACTGAGAAGGTCGAAAAGTAAAAAATAATAAAATAAAAGATAAAAGATAAAATAAAAGATAAAATAAAAATAAAAGCATGCAAAAAAGTTGTTATCCATCGTCATGACATTTATGTCATCGTTATTCATCTTCATGGCTTGCATCATGGTTGTCATCCTCATCGTGAGGGCCATCTGATAGTTATTCCATCATGTATAGTTTTATTGTGTAATCGTTTTACTTTGTGGTTTATATCTAACGTCAATATAAGATTTTGTACTTTGTGATTTGTTCACTCTTTTCTTTTTTTAATGAACTTTCTCCATTCATGGCAAGGAAGGCCATTGTAAGTCAAACAGATTGAAGAAGTCATGCATCCACAGTATTTGACTCTTTTTGTTGGATAGCGGATTCCTAATCTATTTTGTTAACATGAGGTTATTGTTGTGCGCGGCGGAAGCTTTTTGTGCAACACGAACAATAACTCAAGATAAACCACAACCAATAAGCAAAACATAACCACAGCAAGAACAAACGATTTACGTGATTCGGCAAGTTGCATACGTCCACGGGGCAAGGAGGGGGGGAGTTCTTACTATTAGAAATCAGATAATACAAGTAGAGTTACAAATCTCACCGATCAAACCCTAAAACAAAGCTCTAGATCTCTCACAACTCTCCCACAATTGGATGCAACAATCCTCTCTCAAAGACTGCTCAAAATCGTCCTTGCTTTACCCTAATTAATCAGGTTTAGGGTCATATATCAACTCAGAAACGAACCGGGTCAAAAACCAAAAGCACAGCCCAATACAGTTTGCGGTCGACCACGCAGGTTTCGCGGTCAACCGCGGAGGTCTACCGAACCACAAACCTGAGACTTAAATCGATTACAGTCATCCGCGGTCGACCGCGGTGGTCGACCGCCATCAGCTCCGAATTCCACTGGCCTTCGTGCACGTTCGCGGTCGACCGCCAGTCTGCCTGGCTGATTCTTCTGTTGTTTCCTGTATTTCTTTAATTCTCCACCTCGGCGAATATTTCCACCAAAACTGAGCCGACACCAAATCATCCAATAGTCCCTCAACAAGTCAGGGAACCAAACTAGAGCTAAAACACGATCACCCCTCCCCCCCAAACCGGCTGCAGCTGAAAGACTGCCTATGTATCCACTTGCCTAAGGAATCAAGCCGAACGTAGTTCACCCAAATGGCCTCCAAATGCCTCAGCACTGAAGGATGTTCAAAAGCTTCAAATAATGACCAAATTTTACTCCTGAAACAACTTTGATCAACATATCTGCAGGGTTGTCATTCGTGTGGACTTTCTCTAATATGACGTCTCCATCATCAAAAACGTCACGTACAAAGTAGAATCTGACGTCGATGTGCTTCGTGCGCGCATGATAAACCTGGTTCTTCGCTAAATAGATAGCCGACATGCTATCATAATATACCCGAATGGTCTCCTGAGCGATCCCCAAGTCCTCCAATAATCTACGCAACCATAAAGCCTCCTTAATAGCTTTAGCTACTGCCATATACTCTGCCTACGTAGTAGAGAGAGCCACTGTGGACTGAAGCATGCATCGCCAACATACAGGTGCACCTGCTAATGTAAAAGTACAACCTGAAGTAGACCGGCGTTTGTCAAGATCTCCAGCATAATCTGAATCCACATATCCAATACAATCCTGCCCAATCTTCTCATCCTTCTGGAATACTAAACCAATATCCACGGTGCCTCGAACATACCGTAGAATCCACTTCACGGCCTCCCAATGACCCTTTCCGGGGTCGTGCATGTATTTCGATACCATGCTCACGGCCTGTGACAAATCTGGCCTTGTACACACCATCGCATACATTAAGCTACCTACTGCACTGGCATATGAGACATTCGACATATAATCTCTATCCTCAACTAAAACAGGTGACATCAACGCTGAAAGCTTGAAGTGGGGAGCTAATGGTGTGCTAACTGTTTTTGCATTGCCGTCAAAGCTGAATTTCTTTAACATCTTCTGTAAGTAGCTCTTCTGTGTAAGTTTCAAACTCCCTTTCACCCTGTCTCTCTCGATCTCCATACCCAATATCTTCTTTACCTCTCCAAGATTCTTCATCTCAAACTCAGATGACAGTTCATCTTTTAACTTTCGAATAGCCGAAGAATTTTTGAAAGTAATAAGCATATCGTCAACATATAAAAACAAATATATGTGCTCACCATCATGTAGCTTGTGCATATAAACACATGGGTCATATGGGCTCCTTGTGTACCCTCGGCCAATCATAAAACAGTCGAATCTCTTATACCACTGTCTTGGTGACTGCTTCAAACCATAAAGAGACTTCTTCAGCTTACAAACTAAATCTTCCATTCCTACAGCTTTGAATCCCAGTGGTTGTGTCATGTAGATCTTCTCATCTAAATCACCGTGTAGAAAGGATGTCTTCACATCCATCTGGACCAAATCCAAATCTAACTGTGCCACCAACGCCAATACAATCCATATTGATGAATGCTTCACAACGGGTGAAAATACCTCGTTGTAATCAATGCCCTCAAGCTGTGCATATCCCTTGGAAACCAATCTGGCTTTGAACCGAATGTCCCCAATAGACGATCCCTCTTTCTTCACATATACCCACTTGCAACCAATAGCTTTCTTACCCTTAAGTAGATGTGCAAGTGTCCAAGTGTCGTTCTTCTGAAGAGATCGTATCTCTTCCTCCATAGCTTCCCTCCACCTGATCGAATCGGGGCTAGACTCTACCTCCCTGAATGTGGCTGGAACCATATAATCAACGACCTCCACTGATAATGCATATGCGACCATGATATTATTATACCTAGCTGACCGACGAATCTCTCTCCTCGGTCTATCTGCTGCAATGGACCTCTGAACATGACCATGTTCCTGAGTCCCATAATCCAATGTATCCTCTATCTGCCTGGCTATCATCTTATCTCCTCCCAGTGTCACCTCTGTAGGAGCCTTAATGGATACAGTGCTCTCTAGAGTGAGTGGAGTCACATCATCCTCCACCTGCTGCAATATCTCTCATGTCTGGTCTCCCTCCACCTGCTGAGAGGCTTGAGGCCTCATCATGTACGCCTCGTCAAATATGACATCTCTGCTAATAACTATCTTCTTGTCCTGTGGATCCTATAATTTGAAGCTTTTGACTCTATATCTAAATCCCACAAAGACTGATTTCCTCGCTCTCGGATTTAATTTATCATCACTGACATGATAATAAGCTGGACACCCGAATATCCGAAGCGACTCATAGTCACTAGCCACCGAACCAAACCAACGCTCCAAAGGAGTCTTCCCGTCTATCGCAGTGCACGGCAACATGTTCACGAGATGGCTCGCATAAACTAACGCCTCGGCCCAAAAGGATCTAGGCAATCCACTCTGTATCATCATACACCATACCTTCTCCAACAAGGTATTGTTCAATCTCTCAGCCACCCCATTCTGTTATGGTGTCTCTCGAACTGTGAAATATCTTCTAATACCGTGATCCCGACAAAACTGTAGAAACGGATCATTCTTATACTCTCCACCGTTATCTGAACGTAGAGTCTTCACCTTTCTACCTGTCTGCAGCTCCACTTTCTTCTTCCACTCCACAAAAATTTTCAGGACCTGATGTTTATGCTTCCTAAGGTATACCCAGTTCCTCCTGGAATAGTCATCAATAAAAGTGATAAAATAGTTAGCCCCACCAAGAGATGTGTTCTTGGAAGAACCCCAAACATCTGTGTGAATGTAATCCAATGTACCTCGGGTATTGTGAACAGCGGTGCCAAACTTCACTCTAGTCTTCTTTCCAAGTACACAGTGCTCACACAGCTCCATCTTGCAGGTCTTAGTACCTTTTAATAGCCCATGTTTTGCCAATGACTGTAGGGACTTATTACATGTGTGTCCAAGTCTCATGTGCCATAAGGTGGTAGTGTCATCCTCTATAGTGATAGAAGCTGCCAGACCCCCTGTAACTGTCTTGCCCTTCAAGTAGTATAGGTTATTTTTCCTGACACCTTGCATCACCACCATAGAACCCTTCGTGACCTTCACTGTAGCATCCTCTAAGATCACTCGATATCCAGCTGCCTCCAAAGTCCCAAGAGAAATGATGTTCTTCGTCAACTGCGGTATGAACCTTACTTCCTTCAACTCCCTCACTACACCATCATGCATCCTAATCTAGACTGAACCAATACCACCAATAGGACATACATGGTCATTACCCATAAGCACGACATCCCCTCTTTCCAGCTCCTCAAAGCTAGAGAACCACTCCTTCTTAGGGCAGATGTGATATGTAGCTCCCGAATCCATCATCCACTCCGTGGAATCCGCATAGCAAACCAACGGTAATGCAGGGCATGAATAGCCTGAAGAATCTGAATCTGAATGCTCATCAATAGCTTTTGCAACATTCACTTCTGAAGCTTGTGCAGTTTTCCCCTTATTCTTCCCAGCTTTTACTTTCCACTTTGGACAATCAATCTTCCAATGTCCTTCTTCTTTATAATACCGATATTGATTTCTACCAACACTCTTATAGGCACTCCTATTCCTTGACTTTGAGCGGTTGAACTGGTGACGGTTTGGATCTCGGCCTCGAACTGCTAATGCATCTCCCGATGCCTTCTCAGAGGGTTTACCATCACTCTTCCTCAACTCATAGTTCACCAAAGCTGAGGTCACCTCCTTGTAGCTGACTGTAATTCTTCCATTGACCAGTGAGAACGAACGTACCATAATCATCTTCGGGCAACGAACACTGAAGTAGCATCGCCTTGTCTTCATCCTCAACTATAATGTCCACATTGGTCATATCTGAAAGTAGTTTAGTAAAGTTGTTGACATGCTCCCTGATGGAAACTCCCCTCTTCATTTTGAACTGGTAAAATCTCTTCTTCAAGTGAATCTGCTTCTCAATGCTCTTCGTAAGATATTTCTCATTGAGTGTTTCCCACATCTTCTTCGCCGACGTCTCGTTCATTCTCATTGAGTGTTTCCCACATCTTCTTCGCCGACGTCTCGTTCATAACATCATAAATAAGATCCGGCATCAAGCATGACCTAATAACACTTCGCCGACGTCTCGTTCATAACATCATAAATAAGATCCGGCATCAAGCATGACCTAATAACACCACAACCTCTACTGTTCATCTTCCTCCAAACCTTATCCTCCATATCTGCAGGTTTCTCTTTTAACTCAAGAGTCTCCTCTAAATTTTGTGCATCCAAGGCATCCATCACCTGACACCTCCACAATCCGAAATTGATCTTGTCATTGAACTTCAAAACATCAATATTCGTATTATTGATGCTCAGACTCTGTATCGCCTTTGTAAGAGATGAACCTGATGTGTTTGCTTCTCTCATATTGTCAATCTAGATCTGATACCAATTGTTGTGCGCGGCGGAAGCTTCTTGTGCAACACGAACAATAACTCGAGATAAACTACAACCAATAAGCAAAACACAACCACAGCAAGAACAAACGATTTACGTGGTTCGGCAAGTTACATACGTCCATGGGGCAAGGAGGAGGAGAGTTCTTACTATTAGAAATCAGAGAATACAAGTAGAGTTACAAATCTCACCGATCAAATCCTAAAACAAAGCTCTAGATCTCTCACAATTCTTCCATAATTAGATGCAATAATCCTCTCTCAAAGACTGCTCAAAATCATCCTTGCTTGACCCTAATTAATCAGGTTTAGTGTTATATATCAACTCAGAAACAAACCGGGTCAAAAACCAAAAGCCCAGCCCAATACAGTTTGCGGTCGACCGCGGCGGTTGACCTCGCAGGAGACTTAAATCGATTACAGTCATCCGCGGTCGACCGTGACGGTCGACCGCCATCAGCTCCGAATCCCACTGGCCTTCGTGCACGTTCGCGATCGACCGCGACGGTCGACCGCCAGTCTGCCTGGCTGATTCTTCTGCTGTTTCCTGCATTTCTTCAGTTATTAGGATTCCTAATCTATTTTGGTAATATGATGTTATTAGGATTTCTAATCTATTTTGGTAATAGGTTATTAGGATTCCTAATTTGTTTTGTTTTTTGTTTTAGAATTCCTAGTATGTTTATGATTTTAGGATTTCTATATATATGGAACAATTGGAAGAGAGAATTGAGAAGAAAATTGGGGATATTTAGAGCAGAGAAAAGATGTATTTTCTGAGCTATTTGTTTAGGGTTTTGTTTGGAGAGATTAAGAGCTTGTTGGTGAGATTAGTTTGTTCTTTCAAGTAATTTGTAATCTCATCACACATCACTATTTTTTTAATCATAGATATCAATTATCTATTAGAAACTGCTGGTGTTAGACATTAGTTCAACTACTTAGAAGCCAAATTTATAAATGAATGCATATATACGTATCTTAAGGGAGTAATATGAAAGAACGTGAGGGACTCACTATGATTGGAGCTGAAATTGTAGGGTTTTAAGAAATTAGTCCCTTTAATCTTACATAATGCATATTAGTCCCAAATCTTAAAAATTGTCTATTAGTTTTTTGAATTCTATAGGATCTTACAAAATGGTCCTTCAAGTTAAATCGCATTAGATTTAAGGGGAATATTCCGTGAAACATAATGGTTAGAGGCAAAGTGATCATTCTACTCTTCTATTATGTCCTATTTTGCCATCTCTTAATGGGTTTAACCTTTTATCTGCATTAAAAAACCCAAATCAACTTGATAAAACAAGTTGATTTCTGCTGGTCATATTTGGCGTATCTTTATTTGGAGAAAAAGACTTATTACAACTTGTGAGTAAACTTCGAGGAAGTGCTGGTCATATTTGGCGTATCTTTATTTCCCATATCTGCTGGAATATTTGGATCAGTAGGAATAAAACTTTATTTGATAAAACAAGTTTCTCTTACAAGAAGATTGTTAATCAAGCAATTTACGGCTTGTATGATTGGTCAGGTAATGGAAGAGGTGCTGCGGCAAGGGAACTATCAGCCAGGCTACTTAAATTTCCCCTATCCAGAGCTAGTGTTTGAAGAAAGTAGTGAATTCGATGGATCTTGAGAGCTTGTAATTTCTGTATATACCTGTCAAGTAAACGTTATTTTTGGTTTTCATGTTGTTTTATAGAAAGTTTAATTTCTATTATGCATATGTATGGCTGGCTTTGGTTCTTTCTAAAATCTGTGTCAACGATGAATGACGGCAAGGCCCTCTCTTCATCTTCACGGATCTTGGAAAGAAGAAAGTTATACATCACTACTAGTAGAAATTCCACTTTCTAAATTACAACCTTTTAGACACTTCTTGTGTCTAAGCTTTTGTATTTAACAGTCTTTTGGACTTTTATTTTTAATGAACGGGGCTTTAGCCTCTGTTTTTCGATCAAAAAAAAATCAACTTGATTTTCTTTTTCTCCAATGTTTAAAAAAGAACCCTAAAGCAAAGTTCTGCTTCACAAGAACTTGAAACATTAGAGAGATGGGTGATTTGGTAATTATAGATATTGGTTTAGGACTTAACACAGCCATGATTAGATTTTTTTTAATCATGATAGTAAAGATAATGATGAATGGAATTCATATAATGCAAAATTATTCTTTGGATATGATTATTCTTTTTGGATAGGATTATTCTTTGTGTAGACAGCAAAGATAATGCTTTAACATTTGCAAAATTATTAGAAAATTTTTTTTGAATGAAAAATTCTTGATAAAAATTCAACCAAGCGAATTAATATAATGCAAACAAGGTAAAAACAAAATAGAAAATTACAGAAGAAATGGAAATGATGAAGGGGGAAAAAGAAGAAATATTGAAAAAAAATGTATAATGATAATAAAAACGGGTTTTTAAAGATTTTAAATTATTGATAGTTTTAATGAGAGTCGTTAGGTGAAATTTGAATTAGTTGTCTATGTGTGGACAGACAGATGTGCTTCCTCATTATACTTACGAGGTAAAATGAATGCTAGATACCTTCTCAAAATAAAGGAAGCTGAAGTTTCTGGTTTTGATGGAAAAATGGACTGAATTAATGCACGTAAATGTGGGGTTGAAATGGTAATGCTTCAATTTTTGTTAAACCCTTAATTAAATACCATTTCGAGCAAACCTTGGGCGCTTAAAGAATGGGAGGACATTGATCTCCACTATAAATAGGTTTTGGATTCATACATATTATTCGTACCAATGGGTTCTTACAATTTCCTGGGCTTTGTCTGTATATTGCTTCTCTCTCTTTTGCTTAGCGAAATTGTAAGTATCCTATCACAGAATGGTTTTTGAAGCTATATAAGACAAAACCTATAAAAGATTAAGGGTAATAGTACATATGTCACGTTTTATCTTTATAGATTATCTAGGCGTGTATCTTTTTTTCCCTCTTTCATATGCATATGTATATGACATTTGTCATAATTTTTTATGAACTAACAACTGCATTCTCCCATAATAAGTGGATATACTTTTTTGGAGCGTAAATTTATGGACCAATCACAAACATGTTTCATGCCTACTTCTATCTGGGATAAATAAAGAATTAGAAGAGAGAAAACACGTACCCATTCGTAATCGGTTTAATATTTTTAGAGATAAAAATCATAACTTAATATGCAACTAACACAACTCAATTAAAGAGAGAAACATACTACACTATATATCCTCATTTCTTGGAAAAATTCTTCGCATATATGTGAATTGATTTTCTTTTTTTCCATAAAAATTTAGTGAAGATGTCTGCACAAATTGTAGGCAATGCACATAATTGCTAGTATGCAACTATTTGTCTCATTTAATTGCACCAGATGACACTCATACGACATTCAGTTCAAGCTATAAACGTATAGTTCTTCAGGCATGAGTGGAAATTAAAAACTTTTTCCTCATGTGAGGTCGAAAATGAGCTTTAATAGAAACCTGCATATTTCATCCAACACAGATGATGAGACATACAAACTCACATTGTTCATTCTCATATATTTTCTTATTGTCTATAATTATATAGTTTTGCATTTCAATTCTCTGACCTGACTTTTATTTTTTATTTTTTGCTGCGTTGCATAGCTCATAATACTTTTATTTATGTAATTTGACCTACAGAATGGATCTAGCTCTAATTTAGATAGCAAAGAAGCTTTCGCAAATGGAACTCTAGACTTATCAACTGGAGAACAACATACAAGAAATCATAGTGGATCACAAAATATTGAAAGAATTGCATGGGATTCACTACACTCCGACTTCTCACCAAAGAAAGATGAGTCACGTCTTTTTCATGTAAGTAATTTTCCTTATTCTTTTCGTGGTTTAATTAATCGATGAAAAGGAAAAAAGCTCTCTTTGTTTGTGAAGTTGTGGTAGAGTCTGAGTTACAGAGTAAGAGATCGAATGTTTAGAAAACCTATTTCTTGCAACGATTATTGAATTTGAGGGGAAGACATCCCTCCAAGATTGTCAATGATTTTGACTATTCTTTTAACCAATACTCATTTGTAGTCATCACAAGACATGAGCAGCATTTTCGGGAAGGATGAGAAGTGCAAGTTGTACGTTTGAAATAAAAAAACTCAAAACATATACTATATTTTTGTTTATGAATGAAGGTTATTCAGAACCTCTTTAAAGTTTAATTGTTAAATTAAATATAATCTCATGTCATGGCGAAATCAAGAAGCAATACCTTAAGTGCATGTTACGCAAATATGCATGACTCAGAAAATAGGTGTTTCTATCCCTCTTCACATCCTCCCTTTATTTGGCATTTACAATTGCTTATGTAACAATATGAATCTCAAAAAGATTATAAATTAAAAGGGAAAAACACAATTCAATGGAACAAATACGCTGAAACGTAGAAATAATTGTAATCAAGCAGCCAGAAGTGAAGATTAACACCTATATCCTTTCTTTTCTTATCCATTTTCAACTCCAAATATTGTCTGGCTGTTGATGTAAGTAATCTTATACTAGATATAAGAAGGGACAGAGAATAAAGGAGGACAAATTTCTTTAAGGTGCATGTCCATTAAAATAGCGGTATTTATTTTTAAACGAGACAAGGTGATAAATTTTGAAAGAGTTATTATTTTCATGGAATGTTATGGAATTTAATAAGAAAGTAGATATGTCCCATTTAAGTCTATTAAAAAAATCTTACAAAGAATGGATAGGAGCTAGAACAAATCAGATCAAGTAGATTTTAGTAATGATTTGATAAGATTAGCAAATTCTCTAAATACGCTAAAACCGAGAAAAACACAATGCCAAAAAAATTCTTTTTTTTTTGTTTGCTTCAAATAATAGTTGAGATCATTAGTTTGTTGTCCTCATAGAAAGTTATGGTATTATTTCCTTCGTGTTAGATTCGTAGATGAATGTACCTTGTTGACTATCATTAGATCCTTTCTACATTCAGTATGCAGTGCTCAAAGATGAAGGCCAATTTTATGGCGCTCAAGGAACTCTAAATGTTTGGGGTTTGCCTTACGTTGGTGATAAGCAATCAAGCTCCATGCGAATATTGCTTGCCAGTGGACTAGATGGCCCTCTTAATACCCACAACGTTATAGGCGCCGGATGGCACGTAAGTATTATCGGCGCTTTGTTTTTAATAAGAAGTATTGGCTCTTTTTGGTTGTGTTGCAAAAATTCATAACATAGCTATACGTTAGCTTGTTTGTTTTTATGTGGATTAATCAGTTCAGGATGTGACATGCTCCATGTAACATAAACAACTAAACCATGTTTTATATATTTTCAAGTATAAAGTTGTGTGTAACTTTTTATATCGATCTTGTCATGTAAACCTTTTATATGTATCATGTTTTCTCCTTTTATATTTAGGGTTAGCATTAACATCTACCGTATGTCAAGGATATTTCCGTTAAAATGATTATGAAACTATGAAAGAGTACAAAGTAAGGTCGGTAATCATCAACATCTATCAAAAAAATTCTTCTTTTAAATGTACGAGAATTTCAGGTATTCCCAGAAATATACGGTGACAATGACACACATCTGATGGCATATTGGTCGGTAAGTCGTTTAATTTATCTACTAAATATGTGCAATACATTATCTAGTTAAATGGTTTCTAACGTGTCTTTTTTAACAGAGAGATGGATTTCAAAGTACTGGATGTTACAATCTTCTGTGCAAAGGATTTGTACCCTATTATCCAACAAAATACCAATTAGGAGGAAAAATTAGACCACTGTCCGTTTACGATGGAGATCAATATGATATTACTTTAAGAATATTCAAGGTAAAACCATCTGATCCTTATTTCTCAGTCTCTGGATCGACTTTATTAAGTAACAGAACCCCATGTTGGACCTTAAAACATCTTAATTTACTACTCAGACATACTATATATAGAGCAGGCTTAATACCTCGAAATTTCTCATAGAACAGACTTAATACCTTAAAACATCTTAATTCACTACAGTAACCCTCATTAACATATATATGCTGACTTGTTATCACATTATTTGATGTATGAAGGATGGTTTAACTGGAGATTGGGTGTTGCGCGGTGGTAAAGGTGGAGAGATACGGATAGGCCACTGGCCAAAATCTCTTTTTACTAGTTTAGCAGAATCCGCTTCTTTTGTTGAATTTGGTGGCTTGGTCTCCTACCACGCCGGCGACACGACTCCTCCGATGGGAAGTGGTCATTTTCCTTCGGATGGCAGGAAGAGAGCAGCGTACCTTCAAAATCTTTTCGAAATTTCAGAGGCTGGAGAATTTGAATTTCCAGTCCTAGAATTAGTCCAAGATAGGCCAAATTGTTACACTGCTACTTCGGATCCGCCATTCTTTGTTGGTGGTCCCGGTTACTGTAGTGATTAGAGAAGGTCTTCAGGCTGATGGTAATAAGTAAGTACGCGGTCGTTTATGAGTAATACTGGTGTTGAGGTGCGGTTGCCCTTT
This sequence comes from Asparagus officinalis, assembly GCF_001876935.1. Lineage (NCBI taxonomy): Eukaryota > Viridiplantae > Streptophyta > Magnoliopsida > Asparagales > Asparagaceae > Asparagus > Asparagus officinalis. The sequence goes on from NC_033796.1 coordinate 8,018,115, forward strand.
TGATTAATTTGTTGAGATTTACGTTTGAATATGTTGGTACGTTGAGTTTCTCGACGCTTTTCTTCCACAGTATGTATGCGTCTCTAGTTGCTGGGTGAACTCTGGACCACTGTTTCACTCTAGTTAATTTCTTGGTTGGTTCGGTGATGATATGCTTCGCGCAGCGAGTGGCAATCTAGCGTTAACTGCGGGATAGACCTCCTGTGTTTCTATTGCTACGGATAGACCCCCTTGTACCATTATATATCCAATTCGGGTGAATTGTTTTATGACTCTTCTCCTCTCAGAAGGTCTATTTGTCATGTCCATTGCAGAGATCAAGCTCCCTTCAAAGCCCGCGAAAGCCATGAGAATCGGGGGAGTTGCGGCCGGTTTGGTTTTGGTGGTCGTGATTCTCCTTGCTACCTCCGTCTACATATGTGTGTATAATCAGAGAAGGTGGGTTAGAGGAGGAGGATCTAGAGGAGGAAGACATGTACTCCTCATATTTTTTATGGTCGAACTCGTACTCGACCTCCGTATCAATCAGGATCAAGATCCTTGATTGCGACACCATAGCCTCTGCAGATAAGCTGTCGGCTCCCACTGTGGTCGCCAGCGTGTTTGCGTCGGAAATTGATTTCTTCATTGTTATTGAATCTGTTACAATCGTTTATCGATTACAAATTCAATAAAAGAGAAAAGTCCGATCTTTTTATAAGATCTTCCTACACAATGAAAAAAATAAACAAATATTGTAGACAAAAAACAGCTTTGCTTGGAGAACTAAGTAGAAAGAAGAAGAATTAAAATAGGAGGAAAGAGAAGTAAACACACGAGTACACTGTATGGCTTTTAGTGAAACTGGAATGAACTACTTCTTATTTGAGGGCTTAGGGTCCCTTTTATACAAATCAAAGTGCAACGGTTTCCTTGCTAATCTCTTGGCTACGTTGCTTCCTAAAGAATAGCTCAGCTAGAGAATAGGTCATCCTAGGGAATAGGTCAAACTAGTGACCAGATCAAATGCAGAAGAAAATACAAAAAAAATAACGTTTAACAAGATTAATCTAACAATCACTCCCTAATCTTGTTGCATTTTCTTGACTTCAATCAATCCAATCTTCTTGCGCATCTCCAGGAACTTGATGCGCCCGAGAGGTTTCGTTAGAATGTCGGCAAGTTGATCATCCGAGTTGATGTACTCAACCGCAATCTTACCTCCTTCAACGCACTCCCTAATGAAGTGATAGCGGGTATCGATGTGCTTACTTCGGTCATGGAAAACAGGGTTCTTGCATAAGGATATAGCTGACTTGTTGTCCACTTTGAGTGTGACGCTGGTTGGCTCCTTCCTCATCAACTCACCGAGAAGACGTCCTAGCCAAATTCCTTGGCATGCCGCAGTTGTAGCAGCAATGTACTCCGCCTCGCAGGACAATAGCGCCACCACCTTCTGCTTCTGAGATTGCCAGCTGATAAGGCTCCTCCCGAGCAGATACAACACACCTGTTGTGCTCTTGCGGTCATTGACATCACCTGCCATGTCGCTGTCGCTATACCCGATCAAGTGTGGTCCTTCTTCTTTCCTCCTCCCATAGTAGCAGCCCATATTTCGAGTACCACAGATGTACCGCAAAATGTGTTTCACGGCCCCTAGGTGCTCAGTAGTTGGAGCCTCCATGAAACGACTCATATACCCCACCGAGTAGGCAATGTCTGGCCGTGTATGCACCAGATATCTCAAGCTTCCCACGACACTTCTATAGAACGTGGCATCTGTTGGAGGACTGGTGCTCACCTTGCTTAACTTGAGTCTTGCTTCCATGGGAACTTGGCACGGATTGTAGCCAACCATGCCACACTTCTCCAAGATCTTCAGTGCATAGGCCGACTGGTTCAAGGTGACACCGTCGCCGGTCTGTTGCACCTCTATGCCCAGGTAGTAGCTCAACAAACCCAGGTCGCTCATGCTGAACAATTTCTTCATCTCCTCCTTGAACTTGCTGATTTCTTGCGGATGTGATCCTGTGATAATAAGATCATCGACGTACACACCCACAAGTAAACTAGATGAGCCAATACCTCTTTTGTACACAGCATGCTCCGATGGACACCTCTCAAACCCGATTGACATGAGACTTCTATCAAGCTTCGAGTTCCATGCTCTAGGCGCTTGACGCAGGCCATAGAGCGCTTTCCTGAGTTTCAACACCTTTTGCTCATTGTTCTCGTCTACGAAACCGGGTGGCTGGGCTACATGGACCTCCTCTTCAAGAACACCATTGAGAAATGCCGATTTGACATCCATGTGATGCAATTCCCAACCTTCATGAGCTGCCAATGCTATGAGCAGTCGCACCGTTTCAAGACGAGCAACCGGAGAGAATACTTCCTCAAAATCCACGCCCTGCCGTTGTACATATCCTTTTGCGACGAGCCGTGCCTTGTGCTTCACCACAGCACCGTGCGAGTCCTTCTTGATTTTGTAAACCCATTTTAAAGCTATGGGTTGACACCCGCTTGGCAGATTGGTGAGATGCCAAGTCTCATTTTCCTCGATGGATTTCATCTCCTCTTGCATTGCGTCACGCCAGCACTTGTGCTTCTTGGCTTCTGCAAAACTCCCAGGTTCTTCGGCCACCATAAGGCACAGTTCGTCGTACTCGTGCTCAACCTCGGATGTGTTCTGGTAGATGTTCGTCAACGTGCGGTGCCGCGGCACTACACCGTCCGAGGTAGGCGAAACATTGCTTGGTGGAGTTGCAAATTCAACGCCACCGGGTGCAACTGGTGTCGCCATCGGTGTGAGCATGCTAGGAGAAGACATCGGCGTCAGCGGTTCATTGTCAGACACGCGACTCGGCGTAGTAGGTACTGGCGCTTCGCCACTCCTATTAGTCAGCATGTCATCACGACCCTCACATGCGACAGAATGGGAAGTGTACTCCATGGTGAATATCTCACTAGGAGCAATCAGTTTCTCGTCACCCCCTGACTTACTCCACTCCCATTTTGCCTCCTCGTCGAACACGACGTCACGGCTCACATTTACCCTTCTGCCGACCGGATCGTACATCCGATACGCCTTGGATCCAGGCTCGTAGCCAATGAGCACCATGGGCGAGCTCCTGTCATCCAGCTTCTTCACATTTTGCTTCACCACCTTCACGTGTCCAATGCATCCAAATGTATGGAAGTAGTGTACATTCGGACGTCTCCCGTACCAAGCCTCGTAGGGGGTCTTGTCGTTGACGCTGCGGGTTGGTGCACGGTTGAGGATATATACCGCCATCGTGACAGCCTCACCCCAAAACCTTCCTGGCATCCCCTTGGACTTAAGCAGACTCCTGGCCATTGCGACTACTGTTTGGTTTCGACGCTCAACGACGCCGTTCTGCTGTGGCGAGTATGGTGCTGTGAGGAAGTGCTTGAGGCCGCGGTCCGCACAGTACTCGCCGAACTCCGTAGACGTGAACTCACCGCCACGATCGGTGCGAAGAGCCCTCAGCTTGCGGCCAGCTTCAAGCTCAACTCCCGCCTGGAACTGTTTAATGGCCGCCAATGCCTTGTTTTTGGACTCTAGCAGTGTCAGCCACATGTATCGACTGAGATCATCCACCAAGAGCAGGAAATACTTCTTGCCTCCTGGTGTAGCCGGTGTGATGGGCCCGCACAAGTCGCAATGTACCAGGTCCAGTACGTTCTCCGCGCGAGAGTTCGCCTCCTGCGGGAATGGAGCTCGCTTTTGTTTGCCCACAAGGCAACCGTCACATATTTGATCCACCTAATCAATCTGTGGCAGCCCACGAACCATGCCATGTTGCGCTAGTTTTCGGAGAGCCTGAAAATTCAGATGTCCGTAGCGCGCGTGCCATCGCCACGCATCTTCATTGCACCTAGTTGCCAAACACACAGGTTGTACCAAATCAAGATTAAGCACATACAAGCGGTTCCTTGTCCTTTTTACCTTAGCAAGCAGATGTCGTTGCCGGTCGCGAATCCATAGCGCACCGTCTTCGATAAGTATCTGGCAGCCGTGTTCGTCGAGTTGTCCGAGGCTCACTATGTTGCTGCGGAGCTTTGGAATGTAGTAGACGTCTGTTAGTACGCGGTGCTCACCGTTGTGACATGTGAACAACACCGTTCCGCGCCCACAAATACCAACGACGGAACCGTCTCCAAACTTCACCGAGCCCTTTATGTTGGAGTCCAACTCGGTAAAGCTTTCCTTGCACCCGAACATGTGGTTGCTTGCCCCGGTGTCTAGGTACCAAACGTCGTCGTGGTACTCTTCTGCCCGGCCAAGGTACACTTGCGCGTGAACCTCGTTGAGCATGATGTCGCTGGTCGGGACATCCACGGCCTCTGTGAGCGTGCAAACCTTTGCCATTAGCAGCGTGGGCTCGTCATCCTGAGCCTGTGTAAGATTCACCTGATCCTGGCGTTCTCGCCGCGGTTTGCGGCAATCTCTTGAGTAGTGTCCGAGGATGCCGCAATTGAAGCACTTGACCTTCGTCTTGTCAAACTTCTTCTTCTCCTCAATGTGCTCTACTCCACGGTACTCCTCTCCACGCCCAGTGCCGCGACCACGGCCGCGCCCGCGCCCACGCCAAGCTCTTTTGCCGCGCCAGTTGGACATGTTTGATGATGACTCCTCACCGGAGTCTTTCAAACGAGCCTTCCACTCGACCTTCGTGAGTAGAAAATGTTCATCTTCCTCGCCACTAGCACCTCGAATCCTCTCCTCGAAGGTCTTGAGGCGACCAATCGCCTCCTCCAATGCCATCGTTGTCAAGTCAGAAAACTACTCGATTGACGTTACAACGAGGAGGTACTTGTTGGGGACGGCACGCAGAAACTTCTTGACGATGGTGCTTTCTTCGATCTTGCTGCCGAGCCCGACGGACTTGCTGACAATGGATGTCAACCTATCAGCGAAGTCATCAATTGTCTCCGCTTCTTTCATGCGGAGGGTCTCAAACTCACTCTTTAGAGTTTGAAGCTTTGCCTGCTTCACTCGATCAGCACCGACGTACTTCGTCTTGAGCGTCTCGCAAGCCTCCTTCGCAGTCTCCTTCTCCGCTATGAGAAAAAGGTTCTCCTCGGGAATAGCTTCATAGATGGCGGCGAGCGCCATCTTGTCCTTCCTTGTCTCCACGTCGATTCCGGGCTGGATGGCGTCCCACACACCTTGTGCTTGCAGGTACACGCGCATCTTTATCGTCCACACCGCGTAATTTGTCTTGGACAACATCGGATAGTGGAGAGAGACACCGGTGTTCTCCCTCATCAGCCTTGTCGAGGTAGCCGCGTCATCACCGCTTGAGGTACTGCTCTTCGGCATAATCTTTGGCATACAACAGGCTCTGATACCAAATGTAGACAAAAAACAGCTTTGATTGGAGAACTAAGTAGAAAGAAGAAGAATTAAAATAGGAGGAAAGAGAAGTAAACACACGAGTACACTGTATGGCTTTTAGTGAAACTAGAATGAACTACTTCTTATTTGAGGGCTTAGGGTCCCTTTTATACAAATCAAAGTGCAACGGTTTCCTTGCTAATCTCTTGGCTACGTTGCTTCCTAAAGAATAGCTCAGCTAGAGAATAGGTCATCCTAGCTAATCTCTTGGCTACGTTGCTTCCTAAAGAATAGCTCAGCTAGAGAATAGGTCATCCTAGGGAATAGGCCAAACTAGTGACCAGATCAAATGCAGAAGAAAATACAAAAAAAATAACGTTTAACAAGATTAATCTAACAAATACAATCTTCTTAAAACACACGCGACGAACATTTATCACTCGTTGTTTCGTGTGGGATCTTTGCCTGTGCCGGCACTACAACAGACAAGTCTTTTAGCGACCAACTTTTTTGCGAGAAATTTATTTTTCTCAACAAATATCACTTTCGACAAGGAAAATATTGTTTCCTCGGTAAATATCAGTATGTATTCTACGAGGAATATATTTTCCTCACAATAGACCACATTCTACGATGAAAATTTTAGTTCCTCACTAAAGATGATCATGATTTGGTCTCGTAACTAGTTATTTTATTGGCGAGGAAATATGAAATTTTGGTGATGAACTTTTTCATCGTGAAATGCACATTTAACGAGGAAATAATCATTTCATTGTTGTTCTTTTGGCGGAAAATAGAGGAAAACCCGCTAAATGTAACAGCGACAAAGTATGATTTCCTCGCTGAAGATCCACAATCTGCGAGGAACCGTTTTCTCATCAAAAGAATCAATTAGAGAGAAAATAATAGTTTCCTCATTATTAGTTTGGCGGGAAAAAACAAAACCCACCAATTTCAATGGTGACAAATTTAAGGCTTCATCGCTAAAAGTTTTTGTTTTTACGAGGAACCGTTTCCTTGTTAAAAAGAACCTATTAGAGAGGAAATTATAGTTTCCTCACTATTAATTTGGCGGAAAAATTTGCAACACCCACCAAATTCACTGATGACAAATTAAATATTTCCTCGCTAAAATTTTTGTTTTACGAGGAACTGTTTCCTCGTTAAAAAAAACCAATTAGCGAGGAAATAATAATTTACTCATTATTAGTTTGGCAGAAAAATATGCAAACCCCGTTAATTTCAATAGCAACAAATTAAAGGCTTCCTCGCTAAAAGTTTTTGTTTTACGAGGAACCATTTTGTCGTAAAAAAGAACCTATTAGTGAGGAAATTATAGTTTCCTCATTATTAATTTGGTGAAAAAATGTGCAACACCCGCCAAATTCATTGACGACAAATTGATGGTTTCCTCACTAATATTTTTTGTTTTATGAGGAACCATTTCCTCATTAAAAGAATCAATTAGCAAGGAAATAATAGTTTCCTCATTATTAGTTGGACGAAAAATGTGCAAAACCTGCCAAATTCAATGGCGACAAATTTAAGGCTTCCTCGCTAAAAGATTTTGTTTTGTGAGAAATCATTTTCTTGTTAAAAAACCAATCAGTGAGGAAATAATAATATCCTCATTATTCGTTGGCAAAAATTTTGGTGGGAATTTGAGAAAAAAGTAGGTGGGTACTCAAAGAAAAGAGCGAGCCTCTAATATCAATGGCCTAACAAATGTCCATATACAAGTCAACAATCGTGGGCCAACTTAGATTTTTTTTTATAGGTTTTTGCACAATTCACATGAAGATTAACAACCAATTAATATTTATTCAGATTCAAAGAGATCCCAATTATAAAGGATTGCTCACAAATCTGATAAGATTTTCCCCTATTTATTTTTACCCCCCAAAAAAGAGGGAAGACTTAAAGCCCCGTTCTCTCTATTTCTCTCTCTCTCACACACACATCAAAACCCCCAAACCCGACGCGTCGACGATCCTTCCCTTTCTCCCCCCCAAATCAGACCTCGCTGCCGCTGCCGGAGGTCGCCGCCTCCGTCGAAGGTCACCGTCGCCGTCAGGGCTCGTCAATCTTGCAATTTGTCGTTGGATCACCCTCAAAAAACCCTAATTGTTCCTCCCCAAATCGGACCCCGCCGGTCTCGTTTCAAAAATCCTAATACCCTCATCAAAGGAATGTGCTTCCCCTTCAACCTTACCAAGCTTTGCCCTCAACTCTAGGTCCATCGTTTTCCCTAGAACTTCTGCGTTTAAAACCCAGGTAATTATACTTTAATATTTTCTCTAAGAAACAGTAGTCTATCATTTGAGAAAACTAGTAGAAAATCCTACATTCTATACGGAATATCCTAGACGAAAATTTTTCTATCTAGTTTGCTATTAAACTAGACAGAAATTTTCGTCTAGGAAAAAATATCCTAGACGGAAATTTTTGTTACAATAGCATCTTAGACGGTTTTAGTGTTTTTATTTTTTATTTTTAAATGGGGCTAACACCCTAGACGGAAATTTCCATCAAGAATGTATCTTAGACGGAAATTTTCATCTAGTATGGTGGGTCCCATAAGAGGGTGCGTTCCCCTTAAAAATTTCATTCACGAATTTCATTTCCCCGCCTAAATTCTCAATCTCCGGCTCAAACCCCATATAATTTCATTCCCAAATACTAATGATGATTTCCCTCTTCCTTCTATCTCAATCTCTAGCCACTTAAAAAGAGCAAAAAAGAAAGGAAAAGGAAAAAACCCTGATCGACCTTTTGATTCTCCTCCAATGAGATCACAATGGAGAAGATGAAGAAAACGATCGAGGGCGGTGGCAGCGAGCTCTTTATCTGCTTCACCTCCCGCCCCTCCTCCTCCTCCTCCTCCTCCGCCCCCTCTTCGTCCTCTCCTGCGATCATGTATGGCGTCGACGGGTCCCACCTTCGCCTCCAGCAGCCGGCGGTCGCCGATAGCCCTCAGAACCTCCGCCCCGTCCACAACCGCCTCTTCCCGATGCCCACCGCCGCCGAGGCCCACCTCTACACGCGCTTTCAGGCTCGATCCATGTTGCCTGATCTCGACAAGCCTAAGGAGCCACAGGTAACTGATCTCTCATCTCCAATCTCGATTCGGATTGTAGCATGATTAGGATTTAGTAGAAATTGCTTTACAGTGGATACATTCAAACCGCTAAAAAAATCCAAGAAACATTACCATTGATGGTCTTCAAAATGTATGCAAGTTTCTAGAACAGTGGATACATTCAAACCTGCAGTGGCAACTTCGAGGATGCATGTATCAATGTAGTGCACGCATTGCGCGTATTTTGCAGCACATAGCGAAGTGCGACAAAAATGACTGTCGTTGCATTACAGTGAAGAAATGGATGGGTCATTTCGCATCATGTTGCAGAAATTGCTTTGTTTGTGGTCCAATTTATGAGGCAGTTTTCAAGCCAAATTTTTATAAAAGGAAATCGCCAGTTCTTTTTGATACTAAGACTGATGTTATGCGTCCTACTAAATTTCCAAGAGTTGATGATGGTGGACAATTAGTAGAAGTGGTTAGAAGATATGTACATCAATTTTAGGATACTAATGAACAATCAACAGTTAATAATAACCAGCGATGAGGAAATTTGTATTCCGATACTGAAGTTCCATTGGATCCTCAGAAGTCACGTTTTGCTCCCTTTTCAAGCCAACTCACTTCGGAGCAGGTTACAGAAATGAACTGGATGCAGACTCAGGGTATTAATCAGGTTAGTTGATGATTCGCGTGAATTCTGAATTAATGAAAATTTCTTTTTGAGAATTTTGAAATTCTAACTATGTTTTGTTGATTTCTGTGCAGATGGAAGTATATAGAGTTGATGCAGTAGATGGCTCAAATCCTTTTTATAATAGCCATGATACCGTGATGCAGTAGATGGCTCAAATCCTTTTTATAATAGCCATGATACCGATAATTACAGCCAACATGACCAAGTTCAGTTATGAATACTTCAGTATTTGACCAAAGTGCACAGGTTAGTTCATGAATTCTTTTTGATTGAGAATGCCCAAGCTAAATATGGATTTGTTTAGAAGTTGTAATTTTACATTAACATTGTAATTCAGATAGTATCATAAACTCATAATTAAAGGTCAGATTTTTTGCAAAACATGTATGCATTAATTAAAATTTCTTTGGAGACATCTAAAGTTCTGACTATATTTAGTTAACTATTTCTCTGCAGAAGGAAACAAATACAGCTATGTATGCGGATTTTTCTACAGATACGATTCCCTTCCCTAGTGAAAATTCAGTAGAGCTTTCGAATCCTTCTCACGAAAATCATGATACCCATGATTATTACCTGCAATTGAGCCTGCTGATGTGGATGAGCAGACCTATGAATACTTGCTAGAGGAAATCAGAATATAGGAGACTTTAAAGTCATCCTTAGTATCAAACTCAGCCTCTGCTTTTTGATCAAATTGAACACGGGTCTTTTCTTCAAAGAAATTTTCCTTCATTGCCGCATCAGAAGGATTAATATCTTCAATCATTGAGCCTGCCAGTTCTTGGTTATCACTACCATTTTGTACATGATCATCAGATAGTAAGTTGATTTCCATCCCAGTTATGTCGTTTTGACAGCTGTTATGCAAATAAACTCCTGACATGTGAGTATAATGATCCATTGCATCTTAATCTAGCTTGCCTCATCCATTTTATAAATTATTACAGAGAAGTGGAAGATTTTGCACGGAGACTGAATTCTGATTGGCCTGAAAGAATGCAAGAAATCCTATCTCTAGGCCAGGATAGAAGGCTTGTTCCGAATTTGCTGAATGGGAATAGTTCCCTTAGAAGATACACAGGTTTGCCTTCTCTTCCATTCTCTGTCGTAGCATGCTGAAATTTATTGACAGCCTTTTGCATTACTTAACCTATGAGGTGATCATTTTTTCTCTTGTTATTCTTATGTAGCATATGCACCAGTTCTATTGTTATTCTTATGTAGCATATGCACCAGTTCGAATAGTTTCCTCTTTATGCTGAAGTTCGCCAAAATCTGCTAGCCCTCCTCTGAAATTTCTGCTTCACTCTTCGATTTGACAGCATATCGCCCTCTGATTTTAGATCCCTACAAATAAAGACCCTAGGCTTGTATTTATAGATTTCGGTTGTAGCGTTTAGGATAGGAATTAATGATTTGACCTCATCCGTAGTTAATAACCACTTAACCATGTTTAAGGATAGCTTCAAAACAGTTGGGACACTCTGGAACAGAAGAATCCTGCAAAAACTGTAAAAACCATCAAAAATGTGTTTTCGACGTTTCTAGGTGCGAGCCACCATCTGGTGGCTCGGAAGCCACCAAATGGTGGCTCGGCACTGTGCGAGACAGTTTGTACTTCCTTGGGTATTTTGACTCTAACTCGCTAACTCTCTCGTCCGATCTCGGAATGAGGTGATTCAAGATGCGTTAGAAATATGACGAAAAGACTTACAAGTTTTGTCTTTTGAGCTTCTCTAGAATCAAATCGCATCATGGTCTAAATCTCAGATCTTTGTGCGAGCCACCAAATGGTGGCTCGGCACTGTGCGAGCCAGTTTGTACTGCCTCGGGTATTTTAGCTCTAACTCTCTCGTCCGGTCTCAGAATGAGGTGATTCAAGATGCGTTGGAAAGATGAAGAAAAGACCTACAACGTTTATCTTGATCTTCTCCATAATCAAATCGTATTATGGCCAAAATCTCAGTTCTTTTTGCAAGCCACCAAATGGTGGCTTGGCACTGTGCGAGTCAGTTTGTACCACCTTGGTATTTTAGCACTAACTCTCTCGTCCGATATTGGAATTGTTAGACCCTAGAGGGGGGTGATTAGGGTCTTATGCTAATCTAATCCGATTAAATACTAATTAAAACTAATTAATAAGTTATCCTAGCAAGTATAAAATACAACAAGATACGTAAGCTAGGATAAGCAATATGAACAAATGAATATATCCTATCAATGAGATATTACAAATATATGAGCAAGGATATATGAACTAACACAAGGGTAAAATAAACAATCTACACAAGTGATAGGGTAATATGATGAGCAATACACAAAGGCGATATAAGATATGAAAACAAGAATAAGAACGCCAATGCAATCACAAACAAAACGATATGTTTACGAGGTTCGGTCCCCACGACCTACGTCCCCGCTCCTCACCTCGAGGAGATCTCCACTATCACAACCGGGTTTTCTACGTTCACCCGAACAACGTTTACACCTCACAATACAATCACTATGTAATCACACCTCACACACTAAGTGTTGGTCCTAGCCCGTGTCCTCCTCCTCAAGTGCTCGGTTACAACCTCTCCCTAGGCACGTCAACCGACGCCACTCCTCTTGGATTCGACCCCGTCTCTCACCACACACTTCTCTCGGTGTACAAGTGTATTACAAGTGAATCCTCACAATAAGCACAATATAAATCAAATGATTTGTTCTCTAAACAAGGTGAGAACTCAATTAAGCACAACTCTAAGTCACTAATCTCACAACCCAAAATTATACTATGAATGTAAATACAATAAGCTCAATAGGTTGTGTGTGAACAGAGAGTATCAATAAAACAATTTAAACTCAATATAGAAATCTAGCTTATGGAAATTAAGATCAAAACAATAAATAGCTAGAATTGAGTTTAAGGAAAACTTCTCTATAGATCAAGAGTGAGAGAGAGATGAGTTGAATGCCCAAACACCAAAGGATGATCTCCTCTTTGCTCTTGTGAAATTTGCTTCACAAACTAAACTCAAACAAACTCTTAAACTCTTTTAAACAAAACTTAAACCCTTGATTAAAAACTTTCTTAAACTTGTTTTAAAACTCTCTTAGATGGCTTGAAAGAAAACAGCAATAGGGTATTTATACCCACTCAAAAACTCAGCCAAAACCCCTAACAAAAGACAAAAAAGTCCCCAGAAGACAGCTCAGAAAAATAGCCGTTAGTGTCTAACGGATCTATTGGCGGTCGACCGACAGAGAAATAAATGTTTGAACACAAAAATACAGTTTCTGAAAATCTGCTGTGATACACGATTTTGTAAAATCAATTAGGCACAGTAAATCAACTCCAAAAATAGTAAAAACTGGAGGAAAGTTTATAAACATGTAGATAAACATGTCAGAGAAAGAATTTTTCAAATATCACTTCTCATTTGTAAAAACTCATCAGTTTTGTAAAATATGCACGAACATGTGCACGAACGAAAACGTGAATTTGTAAATTCCTTTAAACATAACAAATCAATTTCAAACTTGATGAAACTTTGCGAAATGTTTGTAAACATGAAAACACACATGTTAGAAAAAGAATTTCTCAAATTGAAATTTTTATTTGTGAAAACTCATGTATTTTGCAAGTGTGTCCAAAGCATGAAAACTCAAAACCATGCATGTATATATATAACTATATATATGCATAGAAACCAAATACGTGTGTGTATATGATATTGAGCTTAGAGTATCTAACACACATAATATAAAACCTAAACTAAATATACCAAAGCTTGATCTTGATCTTCAATAGGCTTGACTTGATATATTTGCGGATGAAGCTTGAACTCGATCTTGAACTTTAAATTGCAAGGCTTCACCGACATTCCACCAACCTCCTTTGGATATCATCGTTGAAGCGCAATTCCATCCATCCTCCAACTCGTTGTTTGCCTAGAATAAATACAAAAACACAAACACTAGACAAACAACATTAGTAGTAAATTGTTTGTAAATCATCATCAAAACAAGAAGGCCAACAGGAATGAGATGATTCAAGATATGTTAGAAAGCTGGAGAAAAGACCTATAACTTCTAATAGGCGATCCATACATGGTGTGGGTGAGACACACATGGTGTTTCACCCCTTTTGGGTGAAACATAACTCCTGACTAAGTTATTTTATCGTTTCGCGTGTCACGTTGACTCGTACGCTTTACTGATTTGCTTCATGCATTTAGTTAACATGAAGGTGGTCGGTGAGCATGTTGGCCACTTGGAGCTGGCCGGTGAGCCCACTGGCCACTTGGAGCTAGCCGGTGAGCACACGGTGCTGGCTGATGAGCGCGTGAGCCACTTGGAGGTGGCCGATGAGCGCGCGGGCCACTCTACTGTGGCTGATGAGTGTGCAGATCACTTGAAGGAGGCTGGTGAACATGCAGGCCACTTGAAGGTGGCTGATGAGTGCACGGGCCACATGGAGGTGACCGATGAGCGCACATGCCACTTGGTTTGTTATTCTGGTGGCTTGTTGCTACGTCATCAACGGTTCGCCGATTCGTTTCATGCGCTTGTCGGCATTAGATAATCCTCCTTGACTCGGATAATAACGTTTATCATCTTCTCTCCGTCTCGAACTACGTGTGAGAACCTGACGCCTACAGATATCCCCTCCAAAGTGTTTCAGTCTCGTTTCTTTTATAGAAGAGCCTGAAATACTTTGGATGTGATAAGTCATACCTTCGGTCGGTGTAAAAGAACCTGTAATTAGCTTTAATTCTTAACTTCTTCAATTCTCAGTCTATTCAGTATTTTACCGAATAGCTAAAATTCTTTCAGTTCTATTTTTATTGTCTGACCGTTGTCGAAGTCTCGAATTGAAACTGGTGTGTTGATTTCTGATTTTAGCTCGTGTCATTAAGTCAACGTTGAACTGATTATCTTCGTTAGGGATTTTAGCTCGTGTCATTAAGTCAACGTTGAACTGATTATCTTCGTTAGGAATTTGTATCTGAGCCTTGTTTTGGCGAGAATTGACGACGTGTTGACTAGCGTTGACTTTGGTTACAATGCGTTGACCGGTGTTGACCTTCATTGCAACAAGTTTAAAGTCTTTTGTGGAAGCTTCGGCTAGAATTGATGTTCTTCCGGGTGTTTAAGTCACGAGACCAACTAATGAAGCTGATGTGTCAGTGACTATTGTGCTTATAGGACGTTTGGCAAACCCTCAGCTATAAACGGGTTTTACAAGCCTTTACCGACTACCGTTTGAGTCTGGCTAGCATACGAATTGTTTAAGTTCATTCCGCAAGTGATGTTATGCTAAAAGAATGAATTCTCTTAGACTAGATGCTATGATATTGAATACATAGACTTCGTTATTTTTCACGGGAATAGACTACCCGGCAACGCCTGTTAGACGCAGACTTTAGGATTTTGGCAAACCCTCAGTTATCAACGGATTTGATATGCCTTTACTGATTACCGTTTGAATCGGGCTTGCATGTGAATTACCTAAATCCGTTTCACATGTGACGTTGTGCTACGAGAATAAACTCTCTTAAACTTGGTGTTATGATATTGAATACATAGGCTTCACTCTTTTTATGGGGAAAGACTAACCGACAATGCGTGTTAGGCGTAGACTTATCTCTATTTGGGAATTAATTAAGATAACATCCCCCAGATGTGAATCATGGCGTTCTTTTCACGGAGAAAAGTTAACCGGCAACGCATGTTAGACGTTGACTTGTCTCTACTTAAGATTCGAGATAAAATTCCATGTGTGTGTGTAGGCTGTCTAAAAATCACAATAGATAGCTGATCCCCATCAAACACCGATGATGGAAGTTACAATCTGACGACTTCCAGAAGGCTACAATTTGAAGACTTTCACGTAGATCGCTGAAGGTTACAATCTGACAACCTTCACGACAACCGATGAGAGCTCTAGTTTAACAGCCTTCACAATCAACATCGAGAGTTATAATCTGACAACTCTTGCATATCAAAGAGCTAAAGTAAATATTACAAAATGACGATCTTTGCAAAACTTCGATAGAAAGAGACTACAAATCGACGGTCTCTTCAAATCAAGACGTGGAAGTCCTTCCCGCGTACCAGCATCAAGACGCGCTGCCAAACGCAGCTCAAATCACTGCCAGACGCACTCTAATCGCTGCCAGATGCAGCTCAAATCACTGCCAAACGCAGCTCAAATCGCCGCCAAACGCAGTTCAAATCACCGCCAGACGCAACTTCCAAATCGCTGCAAATGCAGCTCAGACGTAGATTCCAACACTGCAAACGCAGCTTCTAATTGCTGCGTCCGAGCTTCCAGACGATGTGTTCAAGCTTCCAGACACTGCGTTTGAATGCAGAATTCACATCAGAACGCGGGCATGCGTTTGACTCGTTCAAACACGAGCTGAACGGTTCCAAAACCGTTTCCCACGATCTGAGGGGATCACAACTCCACTCAGGAGTGATTTAAGGGGCGGTTACATCGCATTAGCCCCACTTAGGAGCGAATTAAGGAGGTGGTTACACCCCTTAATCCCCTATAAATAACTAAGAAATCAACTTAGTTCGGGGCTGGATCTTTTGGGGGGCGGTCGGTAGGAACTTCTTGGCTCGTCAACAGGATCCTTAGAGCATTTCTGGAGCTTGGGAGATCTGCAACAAGATCTTCTTCATCCTTGGCTTATAACCGACTTTCGGTTAAATCAACTCTTTCATAGAGTTTTAAACTCGTTCAGAAATCAATTTTCCTTCATTTCTTTTACTGCAAATTTTTCCACAAACAAAAGATGGCGACTCTGCTGGGGACAAGCTTCTGTGATGAAGAAGTGGTGGTGCAATTCGATGTTCATCTCACTGGAACAACCGTCGAAACTCTCGTGGTAGAGTTTGATCAAGCCAAGTTTGAGGAGGCTATCTCCTCCGGATCCCTTTAGCCCCAAGGCTATGCGCAAGATCCACAAAGTCTTCAAAGAGACTAAAGCTCCAACTGCTCCAATTGCAGCCGAACCGCCTAAGGAAGACTGCTTGGACATCCCCTCCCCCGATGGAGTGGGCTCAGCTTCAGCCAAACCCGCGCCAAGACGACGAGTATCGGGTCGAAAGATGCCCATGGAGGCGACAAAGGCCTTAAAGCAGGCTAAGAAGAACGTCGCTCGACGGAGGAGGAGATCCTTACGACGAGCACATCTCCGAGAATGCCGATCTTCAAGTCAGCACGAGCTTCTTGTTTGTGAGCCTAAACGCGACCATGTGCTCTGCGTTTCTGCTTCAGAATGCAAGCCTTGCGTCTATGAGCCCAAACATAGACTCTGTGTGAATAAGACTGAACGCAGCCCTCAGTGGTGCATTGTATAGTCAAAACGCAGTCTTCAGGAGTGCGTTCCATTAACCTGAACGCAACTCTTAGGCATGCGTTCAGGTTGGTTTATTTGTAGTTTTATTGGATTATGAATAATAAATTTTCTGAGTTGTCATGTTCAACAGAATACCTCTGTCAACCACGAGGTCCACCAAAACTATCACGTTAACCGTCACCTCTGATAGTCCTTTTCCTCCAAATTCCCCCACCAATCCTCTTCAAGTAGGATGGCAGGTCCAACAACTATCACGTTAACCGTCACCTCTGATAGTCATTTTCCTCCAAATTCCCCCACCAATCCTCTTCAATAGGATGGCGGGTCCACCAAAACTATCACGTTAACCGTCACCTCTGATAGTCCTTTTCCTCCAAATTCCCCCACCAATCCTCTTCAAGTAGGATGGCGGGTCCACCAAAACTATCACGTTAACAATTACCTCTGATAGTTCATTTCCTCCAAATTCTCCCACCAATCCTCTTCAAGTAGGATGGCGGGTCCACCAAAACTATCACGTTAACCGTCACCTCTGATAGTCATTTTCCTCCAAATTCCCCCACCAATCCTCTTCAATAGGATGGCGGGTCCACCAAAACTATCACGTTAACCGTCACCTCTGATAGTCCTTTTCCTCCAAATTCCCCCACCAATCCTCTTCAAGTAGGATGGCGGGTCCACCAAAACTATCACGTTAACAGTTACCTCTGATAGTCAAACTCGTTAGACAGTGGCTCACTAGGCAATGTGCCATGTCTATTCCCTTCCCCCCTGCACTTGTTCAAGACTGGGGGTTGGTTTATTTATAGTTCATTCGATTATGAGTAACAAATTTTCTGAGTTGTCCTGGGGGTTGGTTACTTGGAATCCACTGGATTAAGAGTAACGAATCTTTCACATCGTCGAGTTAACATTACACTTCTGACGATCATCATCCCCACAGAGTATGCATTCAACTTGCATCACTCCCAATTTGTCACGTTAACAATACACCTCTGACAATCAACCTATCAATCCTCTCGTCAATAGGATGATAAGTCCCCAAAATTGCTCAAATCGTGATCTTCCCCAGCAAGACACTAAGTCTTCAAAATCAAATTCAAATCACAGGTATCAAAACTCATTGTTCCTGATGATAAACTCATTTAGCAAGTTTCCCCAGCGAGACGCTAATTCCCAAAATCTTGTTCAAATCATAAGTACACAATATTGTCATGTTAACATCATACATCTGACAACCCACTTATCAATCCTCGTCAATAGGATGATAAGTCCCCAAAAGTTGCTTCAATAGCAACACAAAAATCTTGTCACGTTAACAATACACCTCTGACAAAACCCACTTATCAATCCTCGTCAATAGGATGATAAGTCCCCAAAGTTGCTCCAATCGCAACACAAATCCTGTCACGTTAACACTAAACCTCTGACAAAACCCACTTATCAATCCTCATCAATAGGATGATAAGTCCCCAAAGTTGCTCCAATCGCAACACAAATCCTGTCAAGTTAACACTACACCTCTGACAAAACCAACTTATCGACTCTCTCCAATAGAGCGATAAGTCCTCAAAATTGCTTCCATAGCAATATTCTTCTTGTCACGTTAACACTACACCTCTGACAAAATCCGCTTATCGACTCTCTTCAATGGAGCGATAGGTCCACAAACCCGTCAAGTTAACACCACACCTCTGACGACCAAATCAACTTATCGACTCTCTTCAATAGAGCGATAGGTCCATAAAATACTGTTATGTTAACATAACACCTCTAACAGTCAACCCCCCAATGAACTTGTTAATTCTTTCGGTGTTTCAAGCTACACAGGAAGAAATGACACCAAAAATCCATGCCTTCACGCATGGGGGACTTTATCTCGATCCCTAATTAGAGATAAGTCTGCATCTAACACATGCTGCCGGGTAGCCTATTCCCGTAATAATAGCAAAAGCCTACGTATTCAATATCGTAGCACCAAAATCCATGCCTTACACGCATGGGGAATTTTATCCTGAATCCTAAGTAGGGATAAGTCAATGTCTAACACACGTTGCCGGTTAGTCTTTTACCGTGAAAAGGACATCAAAATCCATGCCTCACACGCATGGGGGACTTTATCTTGATCCCTAAATAGAGATAAGTCTACGCCTAACACGCGTTGCCGGTTAGTCTTTTACCGTGAAAAGGACATCAAAATCCATGCCTCACACGCATGGGGGACTTTATCTCGATCCCTAATAAGAGATAAGTCTACGCCTAACACGCGTTGCCGGTTAGTCTTTTCCCGTCAAAATGACAAAGTCTATGTATTCAAAATCATAGCATCAAGACTAAGAGAGTTCATTCTCTTAGCACAACGTTACATGTGGAACGGACCTAGATAATTCACATGCTAGCCCGACTCAAACGGTAATCGGTAAAGGCTTATCAAATCCGTTGATGGCTGAGGGTTTGCCAAAAATCCTACGCACATTTGCAGGCCCATCAGCTTAATAGATGTGAGTCGAGACTTAAAACAGATGCGCCAAAGACAAGTCTCAAAGACTTAGTCAAAAATGCACGGAAGCCACTTCCATGTCTTAAGTCAAAATGTTGACCCGCGATGCAAAAAACCAAACGCCGAGGTCACACCTGTGTTCCAAATTCAACATGCAACGGTGAAACCCGCATCTCAAGTTCAAAATGCAGGGTCCACCCCCACATTCCAGAAGCAGGATTATGGCACATACCTTCACACAGGTCCTGCATGGAAAATCCGTTCAACCAAGCTGCTTTCGAAGCGAGTGCAGAGAACAACTCCTTTGTGACAAGGAATCAACAGCTCCAAGATCAGAGTTGAGATCCAAAGTATTCCGAAAATTCGTCCCAGTCAACCGCGAACTTTCGAAAACTTTGGAGGGGGTTCTGTAGGCTGTCTAAAAATCACAATAGATAGCTTATCCCCCATCAAAACACCGATGATGGAAGTTATAATCTGACGACTTCCAGAAGGCTACAATTTGAGGACTTTCACGTAGAAGGTTACAATCTGACGACCTTCACAACAACTAATGAAGGCCCCAATTCAACAGCATTCACAATCAACATCGGGAGTTACAACCTGACGACTCTCATATTTTCAAGGAGCCAAGACGAAGATTACAAGAGGACGATCTGGTCACCTCTGATAGTCCTTTTTCTCCAAATTCCCCCACCAATCCTCCTCAATAGGATGGCGGGTCCACCAAAACTATCACGTTAACCGTCACCTCTGATAGTCCTTTTCCTCCAAATTCCCCCACCAATCCTCTTTAAGTAGGATGGCAGGTCCAACAACTATCACGTTAACCGTCACCTCTGATAGTCCTTTTTCTCCAAATTCCCCCACCAATCCTCCGCAATAGGATGACGGGTCCACCAAAACTATCACGTTAACCGTCACCTCTGATAGTTCATTTCCTCCAAATTCCCCCACCAATCCTCATCAATAGGATGGTGGGTCCATCAAAACTATCACGTTAACCGTTACCTATGATAGTCCATTTCCTCCAAATTCCCCCACCAATCCTCTTCAAGTAGGATGGCGGGTCCACAAAACTATCACGTTAACAGTTACCTCTGATAGTCAAACTCATCAGATAATGGCCTACCAGGTGATGTGCCTCTATTCCGACTTCATGGATAGTGCCCCACTAGGTGATGTGTCTTGTCTACCTCTTTTTATTCCCCTGCTAAGTCTTAATCAAGACTGGGGGTTGGTTACTTGGAATCCACTGGATTAAGAGTAACGAATCTTTCACATCGTCGAGTTAACATTACACTTCTGACGATCATCATCCCCACAGAGTATGCATTCAACTTGCATCACTCCCAATTTGTCACGTTAACAATACACCTCTGACAATCAACCTATCAATCCTTTTCAATAGGATGATAGGTCCTCAAAATTACTCAAATCACAATCTTCCCCAGCAAGACACTAAGTCTTCAAAATCTTGTTCAAATCACAAGCATCAAAATTTATCGCTTTTGATGATAAACTCATTTAGCAAGTTTCCCCAGCGAGACGCTAATTCCCAAGACCTTGTGCAAATCACAATTACACATTCTCTTGTCACGTTAACATCATACCTCTGACAAATCCACTTATCAATCCTCATCAATAAGATGACAAGTCCACAAAGTTGCTCCCATCGCAACACAAACATTGTCATGTTAACATCATACCTCTGACAAATTCACTTATCAATCCTCTTCAATAGGATGATAAGTCCACAAAGTTGCTCCCATCGCAACACATCCTCTTGTCACGTTAACACCATACCTCTGACAAATTCACTTATCAATCCTCTTCAATAGGATGATAAGTCCACAAAGTTGCTCCAATCGCAACACAAATCCTGTCACGTTAACACTAAACCTCTGAATGATAAGTACACAAAGTTGCTCCAATCGCAACACAAATCCTGTCACGTTAATACTAAACCTCTGACAAAACCCACTTATCAATCCTCATCAATAGGATGATAAGTCCACAAAGTTGCTCCGATCGCAATATATTCTCTTGTCATGTTAACACCAAACCTCTGACAATCCACTTAGCAATCATCTTCAATAGGATGATAAGTCCACAAAGTTGCTCCAATCGCAACACAAATCCTGTCACGTTAACACTAAACCTCTGACAAAACTCATTTATCAATCCTCATTAATAGGATGATAAGTCCACAAAGTTGCTCCAATCGCAACACAAATCCTGTCACGTTAACACTAAACCTCTGACAAAACCCACTTATTAATCCTCGTCAATAGGATGATAAGTCCACAAAGTTGCTCCGATCGCAACACACAAATCCTGTCACGTTAACACTAAACCTCTGACAAAACCCACTTATCAATCTTCGTCAATAGGATGATAAGTCCACAAAGTTGCTCCAATCGCAACACAAATCCTGTCACGTTAACACTAAACCTCTGGCAAATTCACTTATCAATCCTCGTCAATAGGATGATAAGTCCACAAAGTTGCTCCAATCGCAACACAAAATCCTGTCACGTTAATATCACACCTCTGACAAAATCCACTTATCAATCTTCTTTAATAAGATGATAAGCCCACAAAGTTGCTCTAATCGCAACACAAATCATGTCACGTTAACACTAAACCTCTGACAATCGTCAATAGAGCGATAGGTCCTTAAAGTTGCTCTGATCGCAACACTTTTAACTTATCAATCCTCGTCAATAGGATGATAAGTCCACAAAGTTGCTCCGATCGCAACATTCTCTTGTCACGTTAATATCAAACACCTCTGACAAAATCAACTTATCGACTCTCGTCAATAGAGCGATAGGTCCTCAAAGTTGCTCCGATCGCAACACTTTTTACTTATCGACCCTCTTCAATAGAGCGATAGGTCCTCAAAGTTGCTCCGATCGCAACACTTTCCACTTATCGAATCTCATCAACGGAGCGATAGGTCCATAAAAATACTGTTAGGTTAACATCACACCTCTAACAGTCAAACCCCCCCCAATGAACTTGTTAATCCTTTTTCAACAAGAATAGCAAGTTTTCATTATAAAATTCCTAGTGGATTAGAGATTTTCTGAAATTATCCCAGTGATAATAAAGAAAGTTTATGAATTTCACTCTAAGTAAAAATTCACGCCAAGTTAATACAACACCTCTGGCACTTCTAATTTTCTTTCAGTGTTTCAAGTGAAAATATAACACAGGAAGAAACAGTGACAAAATCTACGTATTCAATATCGTAGCATCAAAAGCCCCAATTCAACAGTCTTCACAATCAACATCGGGAGTTACAATCTGACGACTCTTATATTTTCAAGGAGCCAAGACGAAGATTACAAGATATCTCTCAAACCGTAAGGAATTTGGCGAAACGGAGGAAGCGAACCGAAGCCTTCGGCTTGGTTCAGATGGATCCGTCTCGTCGAGATAGCCGATTTTCATATATAATTCGTCCAATTCCGACGTACGGTTTGAAAGTTATGACCTGTTCTTCGTAGCAAGTAATGTTCTGAAGACCGTCTGCAAGACTGGACTTCGTCAGAACATTGGACTTAGCCTGAAGCCCGCCAAGCCCGCCTAAGGTTCGCCTCTGCATTACAGAGTCAAAGCGCACATGCTCAACTCTGCGTTTTCAACATCAAAACGCAGAGTTAATCGCTAAAATAGCACAACTGTGCGTTTTCAGCCGTTAACAGGCTCAACTCTGCGTTTTCAACATCAAAACGCAGAGTTAATCTCTAAAACTCGAAACACAGATGTCGTAGCTGCGTTCCAGATTCAAAATGCAGAGGTCGTGGCTGCGTTCCAAACTCTAAACGCAGAGGTCGTTGCTGTGTTCTAAACTCGAAACGCAGAGGTTGTTCCCGCTTCTGCGTTTCTCAAATTCAAAACCGTACACAACCTGTGCGTTCTCCAGCAGACATCTAACTCTGTGACGCAGAGTTAAAGCACAAACGCACACATAACGTGCGTTCTTCAACAAACTCAACCATGCGTCCCAAACTCATGATGCAGAGTTGAATTTCAACGCACAAGCTACCTGTGCGTCTCCAATTCCAGAACGCATGCGGCCTGTGCGTTTCAAACCTTTGACAAAGGTTTAACTCTGCGTCTCAGGCCTTAGACGCAGAGTTAAGGCCCAGAACGCCGTTTTTAGCGTTTGACTCGTTCAAGCACGTAATGAACAGTTCCAGGAACTATTTTTCCCCACGATTTGAGGGATTTTCGCCCCACTTAAGAGTGGATTAAGGGGGCAGTTACCACCCGTAATCCCCTATAAATATCAGAAACTCAACTGAGTTCAAGGCTTTTTTGGCTCTGGGCTCTGGGATCCTTCTTTTTGGGCAGCAAAGGAGAGATCTTCGGCTAACTTTGGAAGGGAATTATTGGAGTTTTGGAGACCAGCAACAGGAGCTTATTCCTTGGCTTATTAACCGAACTTTCGGTTCAAATCAACTCTTTTTCAAGAGTTCAAACTCGTTCAGAGTTATCAACTCGATCAGAGTTCAAAACTTGCTCTGCAAGTTCTTCCAAAACTCGTCAGAGTTATCAACTCGATCAGAGTTCAAAACTTACTCTACGAGTTCTTCTAAAACTCGTTCAGAGTTATCAACTCGTCAAGAGTTATTTCAAAACTTGCCACGCAAGTTCTCCACAGCGTCAAATCGTGAGGAGAAGACATCGTTCCAGTGAATCAAGACGTTCGGATCGTCAACGAGAAGCAAACTCGACGCGAGCATTCGAGGGAGGCATCTCATCGCCACCGTGAAGAACCCAGAATTAAACAAAGGGGAGAATCAAATTCATTCTCCTCTCTTTTGTAATCGGAATCCAAATTGTAATTGATTTTGAGAGGAATACAAGTCAAATTTTTCTTTCATTGTCTTTTTACTGCAAATTTCCAACAAACAAAAGATGGCGACTCCGCTGGGGACTAGCTTCTCTGACGAAGAAGTGGTGGCACAATCCGATGTCCATCTCACTGGAACAACTGTTGAAACTCTCGTTGTAGAGTTTGATCAAGCCAAGTACGAGGAAGCTCTTTCCAGCCGATCCTCCAATCAACGCGAACTCCGCGTTTGCGAGCCTCAATATGAGCTCTGCATAGGCCAAGCTAGACGCAACCCTCAGGGGTGCGTTTCCCAGATAGAACGCAGCCTTCAGAGGCGCGTTCCAACATCAGAACGCAGACCTCAAAACTGCGTTGATCTGGCTGAACGCAACTCTCAGGAGTGCGTCCCAGAACTAAAACGCAACTCTCAGGAGTGCGTTCCAAAATTTAAACGCAGACATCAAACCTGCGTTGATCTGGCTGAACGCAACTCTCAAGAGTGCGTCCCAGAACCAAAACGCAACTCTCAGGAGTGCGTTTCACAAACTGAACGCAACTCTCAGGAGTGCGTTTCTGAATCCGAACGCAGATCGCAGGACTGCGTTTCACTAGCAAAACGCAGACTTTGGTCTTGCGTTAATCAAGCTAAACACGACCCTCGTGTTCCTTCTTTGGAACACGATGTGATTCGTCGTGTTCAAAATGATCAACATGGATTTAAAATTCATGTTTACCAAGAACCAGTCCCATCCTTTAACGGACAGGGGGTTCCATCTCTACCCTCACGCTCTGTGAGAGGTGCCAAGGAGACTAAAGCTCCAAAGGTTGCTCCTATGCCAAAGGAAACCCTCTCCTTCAGCCGCCGAGATTACTCGAGCAGCCCCACCTCTAAAGGAGTGGACTCAGTTTATGCCAAACGCAGCCCTCAGTGGTGCGTTGTGCAATCAAAATGCAGCCTTCAAAACTGCGTTGATTTGGCAGAACGCAACTCTCAGGAGTGCGTTTCAGAACCAAAACGCAACTCTCAGGAGTGCGTTCAAGATCCAAAACGCGGACTTACAAACTGCGTTAACCAACAAAAACGCAACCGGCAAAGGTACGTTTCATCAACAAAACACAGACTTCGGTCTAGCGTTAGTAAAACAGAACACGACCCTCGTGTTTCTTCTTCAGAACACGATGCGATTCGTCGTGTTCAAAAAGATCAACGTGGACTCAAGATCCATGTTCACCAGGAGCCAGTCTCATCCTTTAATGGACAGGGGGTTCCATCTCTACCCTCACGCTCTGTGAGAGGTTCATCCCAAGTCTCTGACTTGCGGGAATTGCTGTCAATGTTCAACCGACCGACGAATGTCGTTTTGCTCAATAATCGACGACATCATCACAAGAAGAAGACTTTAGAGGTTGAATACCTTGGAGTCACTTCTAACATGGTTGGTAAAGAGAGATCATCAACCCTTAGTTCTGACGAGTCAGAGACAGATCGTTCGCCAAGCATCAGAGAAATCACTAACGAGTTTGAAGGAATCTACCAACGTACTCGGACTTGAACAGGAGCCATTCCTCCTATCAACTATCGGAGTTTAGCTAGAGAAACTAATTCCGATGATGAACACTCAGCCATTGCGGAGTCCCAATCATCAAGCTCTTTCGTTGGGCATGAGAGCTTCGTCCACATGGCAGAACATTCGGAAGACCTTTCAAAGAGACTTGATGAACAGGAAGCCATGCTCAAATCTCAGCAGGAGGCCATCAATGAACTCATGGCCATGTTGACTCAAATCGTCGCAGACAAGGCCAAATCTCAAGAGACAGATTCACCGCTTAGGCAAGAATCTTCCCGGAGAACCTCACACAAGCAAAGGGAAGGGAAAAGTAGTTGATGATGCGGTTTCTGACCAAGAAGCCCACAGCCTCGAATCTTCCTCTGATAAAGGAAGAGAGACTGAGAACGAGCAGAATCTTCAGTTTGCCAAAATGGAAGAATTGGAAGCCCGCCTCAAAGCCATTGCTAACAGAAGCGAGCTCCAAGATGAGGGAGTTATCAGACCCTATCCTGCCGAATGGGATGCAGCCCCTTATCCTCCAAAGTTCGAGGTCCCGACGCTACAAACTTTTGACGGCACGGGATCACCGAACCAACATATTTATCATTTCAAGTCACAGACTGGAAATATAATATCGAACGATGCCATACTGGCTCGATTGTTCATTGGCACCCTCAAGGGAATTGCCTTTGAATGGTTCAGGAAACTGCCTGCGGGCTGTATCCAAAAGTGGGCGGATCTAGAGAGACTCTTCCTGTCAAGATTCTTTGAAGAGGATACAGAAGTCTCCATTCATACCCTTCTCGCCACTAAGCAGAAGAAGAGGGAGTCCATCAAAGCCTTCGTCAAAAGGTTCCGATCCATGGTTCTCCGGTGTTCGTCAGGTATGACACAATCTACCTTAGTAGAGACCTGTCGACACAACTTGCAAACCGATCTCCTAGCCCGAATAGGAGTTGTAGAATGCCGTTCTTGGAGACAACTAATCTCTCAAGGCGAGCAGGCTCAAAAAATCATTGCCAGGATCAAAGCTGAAGAACAAAGTAGGCAGGATCAACCTGAGCAATCGGATCAAGCCCAACCTTCTCCAGAGCAATCGGACCAAGTCCAATCTCCTCAGTCAGAAGGGGAAGATACTACGGCCACTGAAGCTAATCCTCTTCAGTAGGATGTCGGACCTCCAACAACTATCACGTTAACAATTACCTCTGATAGTCAAACTCGTCAGATAATGGCCTACCTGGTGATGTGATTCTATTCCGACTTCATGGATAGTGCCCCACTAGATGATGTGCCTTGTCTACCTCTTTTTCTTCCCCTGCTAAGCCTTAATCAAGACTGGGGGTTGGTTATTTGGAATCCATTGGATTAAGAGTAACGAATCTTTCACATCGTCGAGTTAACATTACACTTCTGACGATCATCATCCCCACAGAGTATGCATTCAGTTTGCATCACTCCAAATTCTTGTCACGTTAACAATACACCTCTGACAAAACCCACTTATCAATCCTCGTCAATAGGATGATAAGTCCCCAAAGTTGCTCCAATTGCAACACAAATCCTGTCACGTTAATACTACACCTCTGACAAAACCCACTTATCAATCCTCGTCAATAGGATGATAAGTCCCCAAAGTTGCTCCAATTGCAACACAAATCCTGTCACGTTAACACTACACCTCTGACAAAAATCCACTTATCGACTCTCTCCAATAGAGCGATAAGTTCTCAAAATTGCTTCCATAGCAATATCTTTCTTGTCACGTTAACACTACACCTCTGACAAAAATCCACTTATCGACTCTCTCCAATAGAGCGATAAGTCCTCAAAATTGCTTCCATAGCAATATTCTTCTTGTCACGTTAACACTACACCTCTGACAAAATCCACTTATCGACTCTCTTCAATAGAGCGATAGGTCCACAAACTCGTCAAGTTAACACCACACCTCTGACGACCAAATCAACTTATCGACTCTCTTCAATAGAGCGATAGGTCCACAAACTCGTCAAGTTAACACCACACCTCTGACGACCAAATCAACTTATCGACTCTCTCCAATTGAGCGATAAGTTCTCAAAATTGCTTCCATAGCAATATCTTTCTTGTCACGTTAACACTACACCTCTGACAAAATCAACTTATCGACTCTCGTCAATAGAGCGATAAGTCCTCAAAGTTGCTCCGATCGCAACACTTTTCACTTATCGACTCTCGTCAACAGAGCGATAAGTCCATAAAAATACTGTTAAGTTAACATCACACCTCTAACAGTCAAACCCCCCAATGAACTTGTTAATCCTTTTTCAACAAGAATAGCAAGTTGTCATTATAAAATCCCCAGTGGATTAACACGCATGGGGGACTTTATCTCGATCCCTAAATAGAGATAAGTCTACGCCTAACACGCGTTGCCGGTTAGTCTTTTTCCGTGAAAATGACAAAGTCTATGTATTCGAAATCATAGCATCAAGTCTAAGAGGATTCATTCTCTTAGCACAACGTTACATGTGGAACGGACCTAGATAATTCACATGCTAGCCCGACTCAAACGGTAGTCGGTAAAGGCTTATCAAATCCGTTGATGGCTGAGGGTTTGCCAAAAATCCTATGCACGTTTGTAGGTCCATCAGCTTAATGGATGTGAGCCGAGACTTAAGACAGATGCGCCAAAGACAAGTCTCAAAGACTTAGTCAAAGATGCACGGAAGCCACTCCCATGTCCTAAGTCAAAACGTTGAGGTCAGACCCGCGATACAAAAACCGAACGCCGAGGTCACACTCGCATTCCAAATTCAACATGCAAAGGTGAAACCCGCATCTCAAGTTCAAAATGCAGGGTCCACCCCCACATTCCAGAAGCAGGATTATGGCGCATACCTTCACACAGGTCCTGCAAGGAAAATCCCTTCAACCAAGCTACCTTCGAAGCGAGTGCAGAGAACAACTCCTTTGTGACAAAAAATCAACACCTCCAAGATCAGAGTTGAGATCCAAAGTATTCCAAAAATTCATCCCAGTCAACCGCGAACTTTCGAAAACTTTGGAGGGGGTTCTGTAGGCTGTCTAAAAATCACAATAGATAGTTGATCCCCCATCAAACACCGATGATGGAAGTTACAATCTGACGACTTCCAGAAGGCTACAATTTGAAGACTTTCATGTAGATCGCTGAAGGTTACAATCTGATGACCTTCACGACAACTGATGGAAGCTCTAATCAAACAGCCTTCATAATCAACATCGATTTGTGCAAAGCTCTAGCAAAAGAGACTACAAATTGACGGTCTCTTCATATTAGAACACAGATATCTCTCAAACCGTAAGGAATTTGGCGAAACGGAGGAAGCAAACCGAAGCCTTCGGCTTGGTTCGGATGGCCCCGTCTCGTCGAGATAGCCGATTTTCATATGTAATTCGTCCAATTCCGACGTACGGTTTGAAAGTTATGACCTGTTCTTCGTAGCAAGTAATGTTCTGAAGACCGTCTGCAAGACTGGACTTCGTCAGAACATTGGACTTAACCTGAAGCCCGCCAAGCCCGCCTAAGGTTCGCCTCTGCATTACAGAGTCAAAGCACACATGCTCAACTCTACGTTTTCAACATCAAAACGCAGAGTTAATCTCTAAAACAGCACAACTGTGCGTTTTCAGCCGTTAACAGGCTCAACTCTGCGTTTTTAACATCAAAACGCAGAGTTAATATCTAAAACAGCACGAACTATGCGTTTTCAGCCTAAAACAGGCTCAACTCTGCGTTTTCAGCCTAAAACGCAGAGTTAATCTCCAAAACAGCACGAACTGTGCGTTTTCAGCCTTTAAACAGGCCAAACTCTGCTCAACTGTGCGTTTTTAGCCTGAAACAGGCCAACTGTGCGTTTACGGCCCAACTGTGCGTTTACAGCACGAATTGTGCGTTTTCAGCCAACTCTGCGTCTCAGAGTTCATCACGTGCGTTTTTAGCCTTCATTACGCTGAGCGGCCTGTGCGTTCAGATACTAAAATAGGCCCAACTCTGCGTTTTTAGTCTAAAAACGCAGAGTTCGGGCCCTGAACGCTATTTTTCAGCGTTTGACTCGTTCAATGCACGTAATGAACAGTTCCGGGAACTGTTTTTCCCCACGATTTGAGGGATTTTCGCCCCACTTAAGAGTGGATTAAGGGGGCAGTTACCACCGGTAATCCCCTATAAATATCAGAAACTCAACTGAGTTCGAGGCTTTTTTGGCTCTGGGCTCTGGGATCCTTCTTTTTGGGCAGCAAAGGAGAGATCTTCGGCTAACTTTGGAAGGGAATTGTTGGAGTTTTGGAGACCAGCAACAGGAGCTTCTTCCTTGGCTTATTAACCGAACTTTCGGTTCAAATCAACTCTTTTTCAAGAGTTCAAACTCGTTCAGAGTTATCAACTCGATCAGAGTTCAAAACTTGCTCTGCAAGTTCTTCCAAAACTCGTCAGAGTTATCAACTCGATCAGAGTTCAAAACTTGCTCTGCAAGTTCTTCTAAAAACTCGTTCAGAGTTAACAACTCGTTAAGAGTTATTTTCAAACTTGCCACGCAAGTTCTCCACATCGTCAAATCGTGAGGAGAAGACATCGTTCCAGTGAATCAAGACGTTCGGATCGTCAACGAGAAGCAAACTCGACGCGAGCATTCGAGGGAGGCATCTCATCGCCACCGTGAAGAACCCAGTTTTAAATAAAGGGGAGAATCAAATTCATTCTCCTCTCTTTTGTAATCGGAATCCAAATTGTAATTGATTTTGAGAGGAATACAAGTCAAATTTTCTTTCACTGTCTTTTTACTGCAAATTTCCAACAAACAAAAGATGGCGACTCCGCTGGGGACAAGCTTCTCTGACGAAGAAGTGGTGGTGCAATCCGACGTTCATCTCACTGGAACGACCGTTGAAACTCTGATTATCGAGTTTGATCAAGCCAAGTTGAGACTTAAAACAGATGAGCCAAAGACAAGTCTCAAAGACTTAGCCACTTCCATGTCTTAAGTCAAAACGTTGAGGTCAGACCCGCGATGCAAAAACCAAACGCCGAGGTCACACCTGTGTTCCAAATTCAACATGCAAGGGTGAGACCTGCATCTCAAGTTCAAAATGCAGGATCCACCCCCACATTCCAGAAGCAGGATTATGGCGCATACACAGGCCCTATGTGACAAATCCCTTCAACCAAGATGCCTTCGAAGCAAGTGCAGAGAACAAATCCTTTACCACAAGGAATCAACAGCTCCAAGATCAGAGTTGAGATCCAAAGTATTCCGAAAATTCGTCCCAGTCAACCGCGAACTTTCGAAAACTTTGGAGGGGGTTCTGTAGGCTGTCTAAAAATCATAATAGATAGCTGATCCCCATCAAACACCGATGATGGAAGTTACAATCTGACGACTTCCAGAAGGCTACAATTTGAAGACTTTCACGTAGATCGTTGAAGGTTACAATCTGACGACCTTCACGACAACCGATGAGAGCTCTAGTTTAACAGCCTTCACAATCAACATCGAGAGTTATAATCTGACAACTCTTGCATATCAAAGAGCTAACGTAAAGATTACAAAATGACGATCTTTGCAAAACTTCGATAGAAAGAGACTACAAATCGACGGTCTCTTCAAATCAAGACGTGGAAGTCCTCCCCGCATACCAGCATCAAGACGCGCCGCCAAACGCAGCTCAAATCACTGCCTGACGCAGCTCTAATCGCTGCCAGATGCAGCTCAAATCGCTGCCAAACGCAACTCAAATCGCCGCCAAACGCAGTTCAAATCACCGCCAGACGCAGCTTCCAAATCGCTGCAAACGCAGCTCAGACGTAGATTCCAACACTGCAAACGCAGCTTCTAATTGCTGCGTCCGAGCTTCCAGATGATGCGTTTAAGCTTCCAGACACTGCGTTTGAATGCAGAATTCACGTCAGAACGCGGGCCTGCGTTTGACTCGTTCAAACACGAGCTGAACGGTTCCAAAACCGTTTCCCACGATCTGAGGGGATCACAACTCCACTCAGGAGTGATTTAAGGGGCGGTTACATCGCATTAGCCCCACTTAGGAGCGAATTAAGGAGGTGGTTATACCCCTTAATCCCCTATAAATAACTAAGAAATCAACTTAGTTCGGGGCTGGATCTTTCGGGGGGCGGTCGGTTGGAACTTCTTGGCTCGTCAACAGGATCCTTAGAGCATTTCTGGAGCTTGGGAGATCTGCAACAAGATCTTCTTCATCCTTGGCTTATAACCGACTTTCGGTTAAATCAACTCTTTCATAGAGTTTTAAACTCGTTCAGAGTTCTCCACAACGTCAAATCGTGAGGAGAAGACCACGTTCCAGTGAATCAAGATATTCGGATCGTCAACGGAGAGCAAACTCGACGCGAGCATTCGAGGGAGGCACTCCATCGCCACCGTGAAGAACCCAGAATTAAACAAAGGGGAGAATCCAGATCATTCTCTTTTCTTTTGTAATCAGGAAATCCAATTGTAATCGAGATTAAAGGAATACATATCAATTTTCCTTCATTTCTTTTACTGCAAATTTTTCCACAAACAGTGTGTAAGGCACGGATTTTAGCGTTATTAATAACGACCTAGCATGATATTGAATACGTAGGCTTTTATCTTTTTTACGGTAAAAGACTAACCGGCAACACGTGTTAGGCGCTGACTTATCCCTACTTAGGATTCAGAATAAAATTCCCCGTGCGTGTAAGGCACGGATTTTGGTGTTATTAGTAACGGCCTGCCGCGATATTGAATATGTGGGCTTTTGTTCTTTTTCCGGTAAAAGACTAATCGGCAACACGTGTTAGGCTCTGACTTATCCCTACTTAGAATTCGGGATAAAATCCCCGTGCGTATAATACACGGATTTTGGTGTTATTAATAATAGTCTCCCACGATGTTGAATATGTGGGCTTTTGTACTTTTTTACGGTAAAAGACTAACCGACAACGCGTGTTAGCTGCTGACTTATCCCTACTTAGGATTCGGGACAAAATTCCATGTGCGTGTAAGACACGGATTTTGGCGCTATTAATAACAGCCTATCACGATGTTGAATACATGAGATTTTATCCTTTTTACGGTAAAAGACTAATCGGCAACGTGTGTTAGGTGCTGTAGGCTATCTAAAAATTACAGCATATAGCTAATCCCTATCAAACACCAATGATGGAAGTTACAATTCATCAGCTTTCAGAAGACTACAAATTGAAGACTTTCACGTAGATCGATGAATGTTACAAATCAACGACCTTCACGACAACCGATGAAAGCTTTGATCAATGGTCTTCACAACCAATAATGAGAGTTGCAATATGATGACTCTCACATTTTAAAGAGCTAAAGCGAAGATTACAAAACAACGATCATCATGACGCTCTGACAGAAGAGATTACAAGTCAACGATCTCTTCAATCCAAGATGCAGGACTCATCCCTGCATCCCAGAGGTGAAGCACAAGTGGTCCCATTCCAGAGTCAAAGCTATGCAAACGCAGCTCCTAAATGCTGCAAATGCATCTTTCATTTGCTGCCAAATGCAGCTCCTAAATGCTGCAAACATAGGTTTCATTCGCTGCCAAATGCAGCTCCTAAATGCTTCAAATGCAACTTTCATTCGCTGCCAAACGCACCTCCTAAATGCTGCAAACGCAGCTTTCATTCGCTGCCAAACGCAGCTCCTAAATGCTGCAAAACGCAGCTTCCAACCACTACCAAACGCAGCATCTAACTGCTGCCAACGCAGGTTCCATCTGTTGACCAACGCAGCTTGCAAACACTGTGTTCAAATGTAGATTTCATTCCAGAATGCAGGACCTGTGTTTGACTCGTTCAAACACGAGTTAAACGGTTCCAGAAACCGTTTTCTCCCCATGATCTGAGGGATTTCCGCCCCCACTTAGGAACGGATTAAGGAGGCGGTTATACCCTATTTAGCCCCACTTAGGAGTGAATTAAGAGGGCGGTTACACCCATTAATCTCCTATAAATAACTAAAAAATCAGTTTAGTTGGGGGGGCTCTTCGGCTTGGGCGATCAGGCGGAGAGGGGGGATATCTTTGGATCTTGGAGGATCTTGGAGATCTAGAGATCAGATCAGATTCTTCAAATCATCTTCTCGACAACAGATTCTTGGGGCTATCTTCATGCTTGGCTCTCCTAACCAATTACGGTTAAGATCAATCAACTCTTTTACAAGAGTTTAAACTCGCTCTGAGTTATCAATTCGTTCAGAGTTTCAAACTTGCCACGTAAGTCCTCCATAACGTCAAATCGTGAGGAGAAGATATTGTTCCAGTGAAATAAGATGTTCGGATCGTCAACGAGAAGTAAACTTGACGCAAGCATTCGAAGGAGGCATCTCATCGCTACTATAAAGAACCCAGAATTAAACAAAGGGGAGAATTCGAATCATTCTCCTCTCTTTTGTAATCGGAAATCCAAATTGTAATTGAAATCGAGAGAATACAAATCAAATTTTTTTTATTTTAATTATTACAAATTTTCCAACAAACAGGCGCTGACTTATCTCTACTTAGGATTCGGGATAAAATTCTCCATGCATGAAAGACATGGATTTTTTATGCTACGCTGTTGAATACGTAGACTTGATCGTTTTCGTGGGAACGGACCATCCTGTAACATGTGTTAGATGCAGACTTATCTTTAATTAGGGATCAAGATAAAGTCCCCCATACGCGTAAGACATAGATTTTGGTGTTGGAAAGTGGTGTCTTCTCTTGGGGCAAAGACGAACCAGATGCTAAAAAGAAAAAATTTTATATTCCATCTCCGGGTGCAAAAGAAATTCAAAGTGAGATCTTCACTCCGAGAATCAAAAAAGATTCGGATAACCCTAACTATCGGAAGGTTTGATTACTCAATCTGAAGGTGGATTTCTCATTTATCGAGAGAGAACTCTAGTTTTGGCCCTAATTGTAGAAAGATTTGACCAAGTGGGAGGTATGAGATGATCCTAACTATAGGAAGGTTTGATCACTCGATTTGAAAGTGAACCTCTCGTTCACGAAAGGAATTGAGAGGAGATTTTGATTTTGATCCTAACTATAGAAAGGTTTGACCAAACAAGTAGTGGGAGTGGGGTACAAATAACAGTAAGAATGTTGACTTGTACAAATCACTCGGTAGGGGTTTTTGGTGTCAAGTGACCATGACTTAACACGAAAGGGGTTTGCTAAATACCATGGATCAGTAGCTTGAACTTTTGAGTACCATGTTAGGAGTTTATCATTGGGAGTGTTAAGTGCACCAACACAATGAGAGTTTGGATGGACTCAGCCAAAAGAATTTTGGTAGATCCACCGTCAGTTAATTTGATCAGTGAGAGACTTTATAGTGGAGTACCGTGAATTACCATGCACTCCATAGTTACACTATGGGAGTTTCGTAAGGAAAGATTGACGGGATGAAGTTATTGAATCTCATCTCGACGAAAGAGTGCTCGGAAAATTACAATGGGTGGGTTTTAATCATCTTAGAAATAATTAAATAGCCATAGTGGGAGGTTCTTAATCAAAATTAGGAATGAATTATTCCAATGACTAGTTTTCATCATGAATAATTGGTTTTGGGTTATCCTTAAGAATACCATGTATAGTATCCTTTCGGAACTTCCCTTTGAAATACATTGAAGTATCCCACCCCCCAGCTCTTTGGTGAACCTGAATCCAATTGTATTCGGCCACATTATTGGATTATCCTTAAGAATATTAAGAGTAATATTCTCCTGGAACTTCCCGTTATTAGAAATAAGGGAAGCAGTTTAATCTCGTATACCTGTCAGATGATAGGGAGAAGCAGTTTATACTATTATACTTGTCAGAGTCTGGAAAGGAGTAATTTATACTCATATACTTTTCGGAGTGAATCGTTCTCATTCGGTTTATTTCGACGTTATGATGCCGGCGTCAACCAAATCTTGAATATTGTTTTTAAGAGAGAAGCAAGCATTGATGGGTTGAAGGATCCTCATGTGGTACGCGTAGTACTTTAGATCCAAAGTGTTGTTAGCTTCCTTCTGATTCGTAATAGGTGACAGCTTGATTTTGTTGTTTTCATGGAGGTATTTGAAGATAGTCAGAACCTCTTCATCCTTAAAGGAGTACTCTTTTTGGAGTCTTGAATCTAGGGTCCTTCGCTTCTTCTAAGGTTGGTATTATGACGTATGATTTGTATCAACAGCTGTTACAGATGCCTTTTCCTTACCACGAGAAGCAAAATTCGAGTTCGGGGGTTTAATCGTCGGTTGGCCTCTTTCAAGGTTCTTTTGAGAAAATGTTCGGCATGTTCCCCGTATAGTTTTAATTCTTTTCATATTGTGGATGGCACGATCCTCAGGGCTTCTGGGACGTCAATGAAAATATTATTATGACAGGTTTGGAGGATGAATTCCTTCATGACTGAATTTTGGCAATTCATCGTCTTGTTACGAAAACGTTTAACAAAGCTGTCAACTAACTCCCCGTCCTTTTGCTTTTCGTTCAAAAGGGCTCCGGTCGACACTTCGATGTCATCATTGAAGAAGTTTTTCAGGAATGAGCTCTCTATGTCATCTCAGCTATCGATACTTTCTGGCTTAAGACGGTAGTACCAATCGAAGGTAGCTCCGTGAAGGGTGTCAACGAATGACCGGACCATCAAGGGTTCATTACCGGAGATCACACCTAGATGGGACTTAAAGTAAATTAGGTGTTGAATAGGGAGCCCTTTCCATCGAACAGCGTGAAGTTAATTAGATTAAACTTCGCCAGATATGGGGTTGACTCCCACTCCCTTGGGTAGGGATATGAAATACCCGTTTTCTTCACTTCTTGAATGGACATTAAGGCATTGACCTTATTTTCCAGCTCTTTCATCATCTCATCTTCGCCCGTACTCTTCTTCGGGCGATTTCAGGGAGGAATAACTAGACCACCCCCGACGTTATCATCCTCGGTGGGACCATCCTCAGCATTTTGGTCAACAGAAGAGGTATCATCATTGATATTTTCTTCAACGTCTGAATCATTATCTTCTTGATTGGTAGCATTACGATAGCTAGATTCACCAATCTGATTTGATAAGGCTTGAATCTCTTAATCATGTAGTTCCCTTATCCGTTGCACGGTTATTTCCATTTCGAATTTAAAATTCTCTTTCTGCTTAGCCAGAGCGTCTTCGAGGATTTTGGTCATTTGTTCAGCATTGATCATGAATGCCTCACGCGATTATCCTGTGCTATCGGAAGCGGTCGCGGATGTTCTCAATAGTGTTTTGTAAGCTAAAAACTCAAATGTTTGTAAGCTAATTTTGAGGTAATCAAGCAACTGTCAATGAATTGAAAAGTGTAGCGTACTGAATGTAGATTAACTCATGCATATCTTGTAAGTATAACACGTTATCCTGTAAGTATAACGTATTATCCTATAAGTATAGCACGTTATTTTGTAAGTATATATAGCATGAAACTCTATAAGTATAACACATTATCCTGTAAGTATAGCACGTTATCCTGTAAATATAACATGAATTCATAAAAATTATTAAAATTTGTTACTTTTGATAAAATGTTAGTTAAATGAGGTTTTGTAATTAACCACCCATTAATTTCACATTATTATTTCACACTAATTTTCTCATTATTATTCATGAATTAATAAAAATTAGTTAAATTTGTTATAATTGATGAAATTTTAGTTAAATTTTATTTTAGTATAGAATGATAACATGTAAGTATAGTATGAAAAACATTACTTGTAAGTATAACACGTTATCCTATAAGTATAGCATAAAACTCTGTAAGTATAGCATGTTATTCTGTAAGTTTAACACGTTATTTTGTAAGTATAACATGTTATTTTGTAAGTATAGCACGTTATCCTGTAAGTATAGCACGTGCTATACTTACTGGTTAACGTGTTATACTTACAGGATAATGTGTTATACTTACAGGATAACATGTTATACTTAAAGGATAATGTGTCATACTTACAAAATAACGTGTTATACTTACAGGTTAACGTGTTATACTTACTGGTTAACATGTTATACTTATAGGCTAACGTGCTATACTTACTGGTTAATGTACTATACTTACAGGATAACGTGTTATACTTACAGGATAATGTGTTATACTTACAGGATAACATATTATACTTACAGGTTAAAGTGTTATAGTTACAGGATAACGTGCTATACTTACAATATAATGTGATATACTTACAGGATAACGTGCTATACTTATAGGATAACATGTAATACTTACAAAATAACGTGTTATACTTACAGATAATGTGCTATACTTATAGTATAATGTGCTATACTTACAGGATAACGTGCTATACTTACAGGATAATGTGTTATACTTACAGGATAACGTGTTATACTTACAAGATAACGTATTATACTTACAGGTTAACGTGCTATACTTACTAGTTAATGTGTTATACTTACTGGTTAACATGTTATATTTACAGGATAACGTGCTATACTTACTGGATAATGTGCTATACTTATAGGATAATGTGTTATACTTATAGGTTAAAGTGTTATACTTACAGGATAACATGCTATATATATTTACAGTATAACATGATATACTGATAGGATAATGTGCTATACTTACAGATTAACGTGCTATTCTTACTGGTTAACGTGCTATACTTATAGGATAACATGTTATACTTATAGGATAATGTGCTATAGTTACAGGATAACGTGCTATACTTATAGGTTAAAGTGTTATACTTATAGGATAACATGCTATACTTACAGTATAACGTGATATACTTATAGGTTAACGTGCTATACTTACTGGTTAACGTGCTATACTTACACGCTAACGTGTTATACTTACTGGATAAAGTGTTATACTTACAGGATAACATGCTATACTTACAGGATAGCGTGCTATACTTACAGGATAGCGTGCTATACTTACAGGATAGCGTGCTATACTTACAGGATAGCGTGCTATACTTACAGGATAGCGTGCTATACTTACAGGATAACGTGTTATACTTATAGGAAAACATATTATACTTATAATATAATGTGTTATACTTATAAGTTAACGTGCTTATTACCAGAGACAGAGAGACAAACAAACAGAGCCTGGTACATAAGGGAAAAATACGTAGATAAGGTTGAATAAGTTGTTATTTGTGCTCTTGTTCGTTATCTCTAACGTTGAAAAATCATTCGGCAACGATGGAAGGCTTCAGTCGGATGCACATGCATGCTGCGGTCATTGTAATTCTGCAAAATACTCGCTATAATTTCTCATGCTAATATTCGAATGGCAGTGTTGTGCCTGCATTGATCACATCCATCAGAAGACAACCACTAGTAGAAAAATGAGCAACCTACACGGAAATCACATCCATCAGAAGACAACCACTAGTAGAAAAATGAGCAACCTAGACGGAAATTTCTGTCTAGGTTGCTCTAAGTTCCGTCTAGATTGGTTTATCTAGACGGAAATCCGTCTAGTTTGCTCCGTCTAGAATATTTTAGTCTAGATTGACGCAAACTAGACGGAATTCCGTCTAGGTTGCCAATCTAGACGGAAAGCAATCTAGACGGTTATGGAATTTCCGTCTAGATTGGCAACCTAGACGGAATTGCCAACCTAGACGGAATTCCGTCTAGGTTGGCAATCTAGACGGTTTTTCGTCTAGGTTGCCAATCTAGACAGAAAACCGTCTAGGTTGAACCAACCTAAACGGTTTTCCGTCTAGGTTGTAGTAAAACCAACCTAGACGGATTTCTGTCTAGGTTATGGCAACCTAAACAGAAATTCCGTCTAGTTTGATATTTTTACAGCAAAAAATTTATTTAAAATTTTCAATTTCCTGTAGAATTACATTATGCACATGAATACATCCAATCATCCAAATATAATCAAAATTCATAATAGTTACATTAATAACCAAATATAATCAAACCATCCAATGCACATATCCAACAATTTCATCATACACAATACACATATCCAACCATCCAATCCAAAATATACATCAATCAATTCGGACCAATATATACATCCAACCACATGTTCACTAACAATACACATGATTAAGATAGGGTACACAACATGAATAAAAGTAGAGTGTTATAACAAATAAAAATGTTTATTACATTAACAAAAATAAAAAACCTCAACTCTCGTCGTCGTCAATAGCATCTCTATCCCGGTTACGAGAACGGGTGTTGCTCCCTCCAATATCTCCACTCTGAAGGTCCAATTGAAAAATAATTATGTGGTGTTTAATAACATAGTAAACAAAATTGAATTTATACATATAAAAAAATAAGGTATCTGAACGCTGCTCTGCCTAGCACCGGAATTATCGCCAATCGAGCTTATGATCCGTATGATTCCACCGTATGCGCTATGGGGAATCACACCACCTAAATATTTCATAGCATACCCCATGAGATCGTCCATTGCGTTGGTCGTCCTCGCAACGCTAGTCATCTCAGTAGTCACCTGAATATGCAGTTCTGGATCAATCTTGTCAAACAAATACGTGGAGATGCGTGCGATAAATAGCGTTAATCATCCACAATAGAATAGCATGTAATCTAAACGACTCTTTTAAATGAGCATCATATGCTAAAATACCCTCAGACCATAATTGTTTCAGCTCATCAATTAGAAGCTCTAAGTAGACATCAATATCATTACCTGGAGCGTGCTTACCAGGTATCAGTAATGAAAGTATCATAAACGGCTGTTTCATACAAAGCAATGGAGGTAAATTATATAGCATTAATATAACTGGTCACATAGACCAACTAGAGCTCATTACCCCAAATGGATTGAATCCATCGCTAGATAGACTCATTCTTACATTTCTACAATCTTCGGCAAAACGAGGATAAGTTTTATCCACATGCTTCCAAGCTAAAGCATCAGCAGGATGTCTCACTTTGCCATCATCTACTCGATCTTCCTTGTGTCACCTCACGTTCTTTGCTGTGTCTTTGTTCATGTACAATCTTCACAATCTAGGAGCCAATGGAAAATGTCGAAGCACCTTGGCAGGAATTTTCTTCGACGTTACATCTGT
Organism: Asparagus officinalis; assembly: GCF_001876935.1. Classification (NCBI taxonomy): domain Eukaryota; kingdom Viridiplantae; phylum Streptophyta; class Magnoliopsida; order Asparagales; family Asparagaceae; genus Asparagus; species Asparagus officinalis. The sequence goes on from NC_033796.1 coordinate 8,058,579, forward strand.
CTCTGTTGTAATCCTTGTTAAAGAATTTGTGTGTTGCTTCCACCTAGAAACTCCACATGTTGGACACTCTTGAAGGTCTTTATTGGCTTTGTGGTACAAAATACAATCATTCGGACATGCATCAATCTTATTATAATCAAGACTCAGAGCGGAGACAATCTTCTCAGCTTGATAAGTTGTTTGGGGTATGCTATTCTCTCCTCTAGGAATTACTGTCCGAAGCAAATCAAGGACCATTTTGAAATAATTATCTAACATGCCGCTAAGTATCTTAATATGTAGGAGTTTCAGCATACAAGAAAATTTGGAGTACTCGGTAGATCCATCATATAAGTTCTTTTCACTATCTTCTAGTAGTTCCATTATTCGCTTTATTTCCACGGAGGAATGCATATCATCAAAATTTTTGACACTTTCGACATCTCCTACCTCTTCAGGTTCAACTTCGATATCATCTTCACTTTTATCTCTGATATCATCATCGACATCATATTCTGTAGGTCGAGGAAAAATATCATTCAACATCGTTATTGTGTCATCTATCTGTTGGCCACCGGACATACCAACACGCACATTTGGATCCTCATCTTCAGTTATATCTTCCTCATGATAGTTCCAATATTTATAATTTTCATCAAAACCTAATTTTATTTGGTGGATCCATATATCATTCCTATTCAGCAGCTTCATATTCCTACACCTACAATAAGGACAATACATTGCACCACTTCTTAAATTTCTCGGATTTATTTCAGCATAACGCATGAAGGCGTCACATCCCTCCTTGTATCGCGTGTCATGAAATCTATCAAGCTGTGGGATATCTATCCATGATTTGTCAGGAATTATCCTCATCTGTAAATTATATATAATTATTAACTATGATTAATCTCACAACTACTAGTACATCCATGACTCTTGTACATTCAACACACATCAAACATATATTCACATATCATTTAACAATATGAATATTTATCTACATAAAATATATATGAACGTACGTAGAAACTAATTACATCAATCTAGCAGCTGTCATAGGAAGGCTTCTATCCATTAAGAATATAGTAGTGCTTACATCCAACTTCGTATACTTTGTATATTTTCATTTCTTGAAAATTTCGACAGCATCTACCCGCTGTTCTCCCTATACACTGTGTGGATGTTATTATGCGTATTAGCAATAGTCCGAAACGTATAACAACATACACTTATTGTACACAGAGAACAACGAATACGTGCTGCCAAAACTTTTAAGAATGAAAATATACAAAGTATCAAAGTTGGATGTATGCACTACTATATTCCTAACCCGTCCGAGAAGGACAGATCCAATAATTACGAATTTCAGTACCAATTTTTTTCATATAATATAAAATAAACGCTCATTTCCGGGAGAAAACTTCGTCTCCTGCCCAAATCTGAGTCGTATATCATATATTATAAGTCCAAAGAATTGGATGTAATTATTGGACAGAAGTCTAGGGATAACGTTATTTTTTTATTCACCTAAATTAGATTATAACACATTATAAAAATTATAATGTGTTATATATCACTCTATTTTTTTTAAAAAATATTTCACATATTTTCACATCACAAACTTAAATATTCACACCTACTTATAGCACGAATGAAACTTAATCGTGTTAGGGTTTATAAGTGTTTAAAACTCAATAATGACTACTAGTGTTGTTCAAATGAATTAACATGTAGTTGAGTTAGGGTTTTCAGAATTGAACTCGTTTATTTTTTTATCATAAATTAGGGTTTCTAAACTAAATTCAACAATAAATAATAATAATTTAAAAATTCTAAAGCTCGGTAGAAAAAACATACCTTTTAGGCAAATGAAAGACCGGACACTGTGCGGAGGAGGAGGGGCTGCCGAGGGGGGGGGA
>NC_033796.1:8060836-8079922 GCF_001876935.1 Asparagus officinalis
GGCTGCCAAAAGATGAGTTGCCCTAGGCAACCTAGACAGAATTCCGTCTAGGTTGCCTGTCAACCTAGACGGAAATACCTAGACGGAATTTCCGTCTAGGTTGACCATGCAACCTAGACCGAATTCCGTCTGGGTTGCCCCTGCAACCTAGACGGAATTCCGTCTAGGTTGCCTATCAACCTAGACGGAATTCCGTCTAGGTTGACTTTTTCGTCTCGTTTTACAAACTAGACGGAATTTTCCGTCTAGTTTAACCCAAACTAGACGGATCAACCTAGACGGAAAATTTCCGTCTAGTTTGATTCAACCTAGACGAAAAAAAATTTCGTCTAGATTGGTCGTTTTTCTACTAGTGAACAACTTTCATTACAGGTTCTAAAGAAATAGGCCAACACTCTATAAAAAAAAACCAACGTCAAATTATCACCAAACTCCGTATAAGTTTAACATTGTTTCCCTGAATCAAGACAATGATCACTCTAGCTCAATGCCATTGTCTCCACAGTTTGATAGCCTCTCTTTCTCTCTCTAGTACATGGAAAATAACAACACTCCTACATAAAACCATCATGAATCCTAAGGGTACCCTAGATAAAAGACGCCGACAAGCTCGAAAGTTAGGAAAAGAGCACGAAAGGAGATTGCAACGGCTTCACTTCTTCCTCTTCTTTGGTGGAGGGAGTGCCTCTTCCTCATCATCATCCTCGTCTTCTTCTTCCTCATCATTTTCCTGATCCTCTTCCTCCTTTATCGCTTCTTCCTCATTGTCACCTCCATCATCATCGCCATCCTCTTGCTCTTTAGGCTCTTCCCTGTTGCGACGGCAACGGTGACGGCGGCTAGAGACGCGACTGGAGACGAGCGACGGCTGCTCGAGACGAACGACGACGGCTGAGACGAGCGACGACGGCAAGGGGGGTTTCGTTTTTTAATTTAGGGCTGAGTTGAAAGGGTAAGATAAGGAGAGATATTTATATGAGGCCAATGGTATTTTGGGGATTCTGTATAAATACAAGTGCTAAAAGTATTATATTTTGACGATTGGGTTTAAAGATAAATACAAAAGGAGAGTTAGGCTCAAAGATACAAGTAATAGTACTTGGGTTTAAAAATAATTGGGAGTAAACAAATGGGCCTAAAAACAAAAAACCCTAAAAAACTATAATAACGGGGAGTAAAGATAAATGAGAGTAAACAAATGGGCCTAAAAATAAAAACACCTAAAAAACTATAATAACGGGGAGTGAGGCGCAAAACACGTGATTGAGAATGAAATCTTTTTTTTCCGGGCACATGTTTATATATTCTTTTGGAAGCTCAAATTTCAAAAGAAAGATCACAGAATAGTTTAAAAATAATAATTAATAGTTACAGTTTTTTTTTAAAATCGGCATGGGCCAGTTTGGGTAGGGGGCTTATTTATCTTTCAGTTGTTTTAACTCAAAGGTTGCTTATTGATTAGGTAAATGCAAATGAAAAATTGTGACATCAGCAAGTAAAGATAATTATCATTAAAGGATAATCAAGTGATAACAACTAGCACCATTTTCCCAAATAACTATTGATGTTCGATTTCAAATTGAATTTGACTTCGACTTTGTCATTTTTTAGAAAGAAAAAGTCCACGCGTAGAACAAGATAAGTTGGTCAATGGACTTAATTGGCTAGCACTGACATCTTCATTAGTTCTAGAATAATATTTGCCTCTTGTTGCATCAAAAGCTATTTATAGAGGTCTACTAAAGCAGTTGAAGGTGCCTAAAAGACAGAAATGGAACAAATTGACCTTTGGCTTCCTTCATCGAGCCAAGTTAATTGCTTAAAGTTATTCTCTGTTCTTGCTGGACTAATAAGCATTTTGTTTACTTTTTTAACTAACAACAGCTTGCAGTTTTTGGTGTAGCAGCTCATGACTATTATCATAATGAAATAACAATAATCAACGAACAAAAGTACCATACTTTCTATGATTCACGATGAAAAATGCCTAGTCTTTAACTATTACCAACACTAGTGTGCACCCGCGTTGCACCGCCCCCTATTTTTTAAGCACTGAATTATGAATTTGTCTCACTCTAAGTATTAATACATTTGATTTGGCTAAAATATCAAATTGGTATATTTATACGAACGCTTTTGCCAGTTTGGTATTTTTAAAAACTTCGGCGACGACAAGGCATTAAAGCTCAACCTTTTTGTCAATAAGGCATTTTTCTCAAAACTCTGGCATGAAATTTTGTTTTAAACCCCTTATCTCCCAAAATTATTAAATTTGTACCCTCCCTCTCCTCCTCCCCCTCCTCCTCCGCCTCCTCTCCCATTCCCCTCTCCCTCCAGCGCACCATCGTCCTCCTCCTCCTCTCCTTCGTCCCCATCTCCCTCCTCTAGGTCAACCTCGGCCCCCTCATCGCCTCCCTCTCCTCCTCCTCCTCCTCTCTCATTCCCCTCTCCTCCCTCTCCTCCTCCTCCTCCTATCCCATTTAGATTTTTTTTTTTTGCACTTCAGATTTTTTGCACCATTCCAGCTTGAATAGATAGCTTCGCTACAGCTAATGCAGTGAGGGGTGTATATTCAGATAGCTAAACAACTACCGTGCACCCACAAGTCAAGGCAGGGCCGACCTGTTGGATATAATACCTTAGTTAACAAACATAATCATCATTAAGGATATAGTCTTAATTATGTGAATATTTAAGCAGCTCCATTAACTGTTTTAAATTTTAACCTTTCGTGTAATCATGGCCAAAGGAAAGTTCCACGGGGTAATTGCTGCAACCACTCCAACAGGCTGCACTAGAGATAAAAAAAATAAGGAGGGGAACGGAAGAGGAGAAGGAGGGGATGAGGGGGCCGAAGTTAACCCATAGGAGGGAGATGGGGACGGAGGAGAGGAGGAGTAGGACGATGGTGCGCTGGAGGGAGAGGGGAATTAGAGAGGAGGAGGAGGAGGAGAGGGAGGGCACTAATTTAAAAATTTTGGGTGATAAAGGGGTTCAAAACAAAATTTCTCGCCGGAGTTTGAGAAAAATATCTTATTGGCAAAAAGGACGAGCTTTAATGCCTTGTCGTCGCCGGAGTTTTTAAAAATACCAAACTGGCAAAAGCGTTCATATAAATATACTAATTTGGTATTTTAGCCCATTTGATTTAATTACTATATGCTGAAAATTAGAAATTATATCTACCCCTCTATACTTGAAGAAGAATCCAAGTTTTAATACATTTGATTTAGAAATTATATCTACTCATCTATACTTAAAAAATAATCCAAGTTTTAATACATTTGATGTGTTTTACTGTTTATAATACAATATGTTATGGTGTTCTCATTCACCAAAAAGCAACCTATGGCCAAGTAACGGACATGTGTACTTATGCATGTAATGCCCCAATTAAATTGACGGTCAGGAACCAGTGGGGACGACAACTCAGCCGACTTGTCGAGTCGACATTCCCTCATATCGACTCAAAATGTGGTACTTGTCGCCCCTTTTGTCGAAGACGACTCGCCACGAGCCCACTCGACCAGATACTAGACGCCTTACGAAGACAACTCAAAAGGCATTACTTCTCAGCGAAGTTAAAGGATAGCTTCCACCTCGAGTTTTTCCCACTAGCGACGTGTCAACATCGCATTTAATGCATGACAGAGGCAGCATTTAATGCATGACAGACGCATCATGCCTCTGGCCCTCGATAGCCTTCATGACTCATCAGACCATGTGGGCACCGCCATGCCGCCAATCACTTCTCGTGTAATGCTGAAGTGATCATTCCCCCACTCACGAGCCAACACCTGTAAAGTAAATGCTGACTCAGCTCCCAGCCCATACTTCGTCACCGTCATCCTGTGCTCGGTTGAAGTGACAAATTTACCCTTATACCCTAGGTATAAATATAGGTACTATTCGAACATAACAGTGATCTTTTTTATGATCTTGGACCTTTGGATCTTATCTGATTTCTAAGCAGACATACTACACATATAAGAACTCTCACGGTTTTTTTATTTTTCCCCACTCAAGTTCATCAGCTAACTTGATCGTCAGAAGAACCACGGGGACCCAAGCCACGTCCTCTCACGAGTTTCTACTTGTGCAGTCTTCAGCCACTCAACTCAAGAACCAGACATAACGTCGGGGAAGAAAGCGGTCCCTCATTAATAATCAATAACATCATCCAACTACGGATATAACTGACTGTGTGATCACTTAACATCAACACAATAAATAATGTAGCATGGACAGTGACTTCAATTATGGAGGAGTAAATTTGATTTACTGTTTATCCTGTAACATTTACTGTAGTATGAACAGTAATTCTTTGGAGTAGGTGCATTCATAACCATATGTGAGCTGCACGTGATGTGTACATTAACCAATTAAAATCTATATTGAAGAAGTCATAGCCACCATGCATAGATCAATGAATCTTGATTTCCAAAGGCGACATCAAGCCTATTAAAACCCGTTGAAACTTATATGCCCTCTGCCTGATTACAATCTTTTGCAATGGCTTTTTTTTTTTTTTTTTTGCCCATGCTAAAGTTTAGTCGACAGATCACAATCTTGTATGTCATATCGGTAATTAATGATTAAGCACAAATTGGTTAGTTGCTAATTGTCGATCGTCAATTATGGGGACAGCAAATGATGACACGGTTGCCAATAATTTACGGGATTGATTCTCAGTGCTTTCGTGTTTTGGCAAAGTTGATACGTGCGCGGTTGGGCGTGAGCCGGGAAGGATCTCGTATGCGTGATTCCTAACTTCGTATGCAATATTTTGATGTTAGCATAACTTGTTCGGTCCATTTCACTCAAAAACGGTCGTTAACACCACAGGCAAGGGAAGGGTTTTTCAAAAAAAAAAAAATCGTTTACCAATTAATAATACCAATAGTTAATTCAATTGCTGTATCTTCGCACCTCCTCCTTCCAATGTGAACTCAAGAAAAACATAATACTAGTAAGCATCTAATAAAGCTTGTTCGTCATCATCATCGCCGTCGTCGCCAGTATCACCGTACATCCATTAACCCCAACCCCCTCCCACGCGATCAGAAATCCTTGAGCAGTTTCCTAACCTGCTCCAGCGTCACAAACAGCACGACGGTGAACGGCCCCTGCCTCGAGATCGTCGGGATGAACCCCTTGTACAGGGCCCTCGGCCCCTCCGCCCTCACCGTCTTCACCGCGCAGTCCAACGCCCCAGTGTACGCCGGCATATCGCCCGCCGCCGCCGCCTTCAGTTCATCACCCTCGTCTTCACCACATCCACCGCGGTTCGACGCCACCGCGCCACGAACCCCGCGGCGAAGTCGCGTCACGTGCGTCCCCAGCCCGTCCGCCATCGCCCGCTGCCGATTATCCCGCTCCTTCACCTGGTCGTACGTCGCAGCTGGCTCGCCGTCACGATCATCGCCCTGTGAACTGGTCAGCGACGAGCCCCTCCACAGGCTTCTGACCCCTCGGACCGGGCCATCCGCCGTCGCTCCCGTCGACGACCGCTCTTGTAGCTTGCGGCGCTCGGCGGCGGGGAGGCGGCCGTCCTTCCTGCATGGGACCATGGCGACGTCGGCCGGAGTTGCCGACGGCGGCGCCGGATGCGCGAGAGATGAGGCGCGGCAGATCTTTGAGGTGGAGGGGGAGGGTCGAGGGGCCCGCCGTGGTCGCCGGGGGTCGACCAGCTGGTCTTGAATTCATGTCGTAGAGGCACCATGACGGCGTCGTCGAGTAGAGGGTTGGCGAGGACGGTGGCGAGAGCCGGAGAACGAAGGGCCGCGGCGCCCTCGGAGAGCAGGATCTGGGCCCCGATTCGAGATGGCCCGGGCGGAGGGGGGGGAGGAGGAGGAGGAGCATCGTCGGGATCGTGACCGAGGAGTTGGGTAAAGCGAAAGCGGGCCGGAGATTAGGGATTTGTGGAGATTCGCCCTGCAACTGCATTCGGACCTTGATCAGATCCAGCGGGTGAGTCGAGCACCCGGCGACGATCGAGGCGATGCCGCCCTCAACGAATCCTTTGACGCCCATTATCAATTTTTTTTTTCTTTTTTTTTTCTTTTTTTGAAGGGAGGAGAGGATTGAGAAGAGTAAATTGGGTTAATTTGTTGGAAACCGGATCAAGTTAAATTCTGGGTTTTGTTACCGGTTGGAGTTTGAGTTCATCTCACTGGAGACCAGGAGATGGGGATGAAGAGAAAAGGCTATCGAGGAGGAGTGAGGTACGTTGGGTCTCTGAGACATATAAATGAAAAAAAAGCTGCAATTTTTATTGATGGGTCGAGGATGAATTGGGAAGAGAGGAAGAGGGGGTTCATTTATAGCATCCAAGAATAAAGGAGGGAGGAGAGGAGAAATTAGGGAGGACTAGAACGGGAGGCGGTTGCTGGTGACGGTAGAATGCTAATTGGAGATTAAAATGGAATTTTTTTTTTTTTGAATATATTAGAATCGTTCTATTTTTTTAGATATACTTTTAATTAGGGATTTGCCTTTTAATTTGTTTGGTGGCCCAACGCGGCCGAATATTTCCTAGGGTTTGTGGTGCTAGGAGTTTCAGGAAATCTCAGACGTTGGATTGGGGCTAGACTTATTGGACGGTTGATAGTGAACCGAGTTTTAGAACGCGTGGCGCGTGGACCGACGCTGGTGACAGGTGTGTTTGTTGTTCGTGTACGGGCCCACCGGCTACTATTCCCACCGGCTACTATTCACAGAATCCCAGATGAATCCAACGAGGCACCACGCGGTCGTCCGCTCAAGGCCCCCGCTTGTTTGGTCGAGGAAAATTCTGAAAAGAAATTACTCATTTTTCTCAATTTCTGATGTTTCTATCAAAAAATAAAAAAATGTTCAATAGATGTCACGTGCCAATTCATCCCAAAAGGAAACGTAATTTCTTCTCCCCAAACGCCGAAATCGGAATAAATCCCTATTTTTCCGGAATAAAAAAGTAGAAGAAATCAATGAAGTTTCCTCAGTTTTCTTAACTTTTTGGTATTTTAATTTGAGCCAAACTTAAAAAGGAATAAAATTTAATTATACATCATATTATTTGCCAAAATAAGAGTGCTGCTACGGGGACCCAAAATATGGGACCAATGGAGGGGACAGATGAGGTGTCCCCTCCCTATTACATAATGAGTTGGCTATGCCAACTCATTATGCAATAGGGAGGAGACACATCACCTGTCCCCTCACTTGGTCTCATATTTTGGGTCCTTAAATCATTTTCCGCCAAAATAAATACTGAAAACACGTTTCCATGAAAAAAAATGAGACACTAGAAACACATGAAAACATAGTTTGTTTTAATTATAGAGAAAAACCAACGATGCCCTCATAAGGTTGGGAGTGGGTCGAGTCGACCCACGGGCAAACCGGGCCCAGCTCGTCATGAGTCACGACCGGCCCAGGCCATAGTCGACCGGGCCCAACCCGGTTCATGGGCTGGGTCAAGTCCAGCCCCAGCCCTAAGGTCAGAGAAGTATGCCCAGCCCACACCCCGACCCGGCCTAGCTCGTCCCGCCCTGGCCCATGATATAGTTTTTGGTTAGACTAATTATTCCCTTAGCCATTTGGGTTTGCAGCTAGTTGCTAAATAAAACCAAAAGGCCATAGATCTTTGGCTTGAGGGCTTTTTGGCCCATTAAAAAACAAACAAATATCTTTAAGCTCGTTGCTATCTACTTGAGGATTAAAAGTTTAATACAAGTTAAAAAATAGTTTAATACAAGTTTAAATCACTAAAAATAAATTATAAATAATTTAATAATTATAAATGCAAGTTTAATATAATTAAAAATGTAAAAAAAGTTGGACGAAAAACCTATGGGCCGGATGGCCCACGACCCACTGGCCGTAGGTCGGGTCATGGGTCATGCTGGGTCCAGTCCTAAACTCAGGATCAGAGAATTAGGCCCGGCCTACTCTGACCTGGTTGGACTCGGGTCAGGACCGACTCGGCCTTGAACCTGCCGGGTCATGTCACGGGCCTGAACCTGCCTGGTCCACATCCACTCCTAGGCCCTCAGAGCGGTGTAGGATCTTAGTACAATAAATTTGTGGGCCCACTGGAATCCATCTGATCTGTGAGAAGAGAATAAATCATAATATCTAATAACCCATGTCTACTTAAAACCCTTTTTCACCTTAAATATGTAAGCAATGGATATTTTCTCTCAATAGATCAAAAAATTATCATTTCTTTGATGTACTTTAAATATCATTATTGTTAAACTCTTCTTCTAGTGTTCTCTCATAGAAGCATCCAGTAGGAACAGTTTATTAGCATTTATCGTACATCAACTAGATGTTTTGAATTCGTGCACGAATCTCAATATCTAATGATCTAACGGCTGACATTCATTTGTTGCATATTTAATGTTATGCATCGGTGACCATTTAGTGATTTCTCATACTTTTTGTTAACATATATTAAGACCCAATTATTCAAGGGAATTGTCTGATAGATTTTTGCAACAAAAAGATAGCCTTCTGGCTTCTGGTATCACTAAGGGGCTGTTTGGTTGTATGTTTTTACCATGTAAAAGGATGGAAAGTGTAAAAATGTGGGTCCCAATGTCAGCTTTCATCACTTTCAATTGTTTGTTTGTAGTTGTGAAAATAGTGTAAAGTGATTTCATATGCTGATGTGGCTTGTAAAGTGATTTCATAAAAAAAAGACATGATTTTAGGAGAAAGCTGACATTGAAGTCAGGAAAAAATAATAAAAAATAATTCAAACCAATATGATCTTTTGAGTAGGGACCACTTTTTACACTTTTCAAACAAACAATTAAAGTTACATTTGCAAACCAAACAAGCAATTTATGATTCCAATGGAATCAAAAACAAACAAAGAAAAGTATAAAAGTAAAATTGATGAGGTGGACAACAACTTTCCAAGTTGCGTCATAAATACACAACTTTACCAACAATAACCAAACAGCCCCTAAACTCATATAGATCCATTGCTGATTACTGTCAGGTACCAGTGTCCACCAAACTACCCATCGGTTGTTGGCATGTCGCTACAACATAATTATTATTGGTATTGTTTCCGTGAACGCAGCTCGCAATGGCGTATAGCCTGATTGCGGTAGTATATTATTGTTGTTGGTAATAAAATTCATCGTTATGCGTCCCAGTTCTCGTACGCTGACTGCTGTCCTACATTTGCCACTCGATCATGCTCCGTAGTAAGTGGGATCTGAGCACATCGCGGGACGCCAGTGGGTGCTGTACCGGTGGCCAGCAGAGGGCGACAGTGACGTTCTATTTTATGTTCATTCGGTGGGCCCGACGGGAATTCAGCAGCGTCCGCGTGTCCGCCACACGGTATGAAAGTTCACGATGAAGCCGAGCAACGTGACAAAACAATGGGGCCCCGTTCATTAACACCTGCCCTTCTTGTGGATCCCACGTGGCTATGGGCGGATTGGGATCATCTCTAATAAAGAGGTTGCTAATATCTCCTAATGAAATCTTGGCCTTTGATTTATCAATCAAAGATCAAGATCTCCTCATGAGCAAAAGTTGGGGGCTCCCTACTTTTGCTCATGAGGAAATCTTGACCTTTAATTGATAAATCAAAGGCTGATATCTCCTTATTAAGAGATATTAGGACCACTATTCATTATGAGAGGATCTCAATCCGCTATGGGCAGTGCTGGGCCGGCTGAACCCCACGAAGGCCTTCGGGTTGCAACATTGCTCTTCGGGTGAAATATGTAAATATAAATTTTGACTCCGTTATGTTTAATGTCTAAATTCAAGAGCTATATCTATATTTATGTTCAGGAAATGTTTTTTGATGTTAGTCCCTTAAAGCTTTATAATCTGTACTAATGTTTTGATATGAGTCACACAAATCTTCATTATGTACTGATATAAGTCCCTCGAGTTAGTTGGGGTCATAAATGTAAGGGTGTATTCTGTCAACTTTACCCTCTTCCATAAAATGTTAATTATGACCCTCACCTAACCCATTAATAACCCCACTAACCTAACCTGTTAATGAGCCTACCCGAATTAACCCACTCCTCGTATCTTATACTTCTCTCCCAATGGTAAAAAAAAAACAATGGTTATTTTATTAGGGGGACTTTATAAATTTCCATTGATTATCCACTCATCCATGCTCAATTTCTCTTTCTACAACTTAGATCCCAAACCCATTTGAACTTAGAAGGTGACAATGGAGTTTTTCTCACTTGGGGGACTTGGATCCTAAACTCATTTGAACTTATAACTAACAATCCATTTGAACATAGTTGGGTTATTTCTCACTTGGGGGTATTTTTGTAATAGCCAATGTTGGTTAGGGTTAAACCAATTATAATTTAGTTAAAAAACCCTAACCCTAATATAAGGACTTCTATCAACACATAATGAAAATTTGAGGGACTAATACTAAAATACGATGATTTAAGGGGCTAATATCACATTACCAAAGATGTAAGGGACTAATATTGAAAAATCCCTCATATTTAATGATAAATACGATTTTCCTTCAGTTCTTGTACTGAAAGAATCACATCTTAAAAGTTCTCGTCTACATTTCTCAAACCATTTTTTCGTTACTAATTTTATGATAATATTAAACGGATTATTTTCTTCAACTGTTAAGCAAGAAAAAAAAATTAAAAATAATAACACATTGGATATATCCAATCCCATGCAATATACACGAAACCTTCAACGGTTATGGCCCTGTCCTAGACGCACTTGCATGTGATTGCAAAACTGGATCGATCAATTGAGATCATCTTCAGTCCGGTGTGATGAACATTCGTTGTGAATCGTGATCCACGTAGATTACGATATGTGACGCACAACTCACGCAAATTCCAGCTGTTTGTTGTTCATTGGAGAACAGCTGATCCGCCCCGATATTTCCGCGATTAACTGGGGCCATCCATTTCGGTGCGGCGAACCTTCACTGATGATGACGAAAGCGAATAACTAGCAGTCTGATGCTCATTAATTCGACGACCACAGCAGACCAAACGGAGGGATTCCAGGCATAAGGGGGATTGGGTCCCACTCCGAGAAAAGAGGAGCAGGGGGGGAAAAAGAATAAATAAATATTAGCCAAGGGATTGTAATCGATTCAGTATTTATTCGTCCTGATTTTTAATTGCTTCTACTGATCATCGATCGAGAACAAATGAGATTGCAAACGCCGCATTTTTAAAAGGATTAATTACATTCGGTTGGTTTGAGGTATAGCGTGGTAATTTTGAGATTGCTGAATGTAATTTTACAGGTGATCCTAAAATCTGTCAGCAAGTTAACTATGTTTTATTTTTGTTGCTTTGGAGCCTTTTTGGATGCTAGATGGGACTAGGGATGGGAGAAGCTAAGATTTGAATTATAATTAAGGTCATAGTAAAATTACTGACTATTACAGTTAGGATTAGGGATGTGAAAAGCTAAGATTTGAGTTATAACCTTAATCATAACCCCAATCCTAATTCTAATCAAAACCGTAATGGTAACCTTAATGCTCATTTACGTCCGAGAAGAACCCAAAAAAAAAAAAAAAAAAAAAAAAGAGTTTAACTCGCCTACATATCGTAGGGTCATCTAGTGTAATTACAATTAGTAATTTTAGAATTACGTGCGCACCTCATGTAGTTACACTATACCTAAAGATATCGGAATAAAGTTAACCCGCTAAATACCCATATTGGTATTTTAATTCTACCCCATTTACTAAGAAGGTATTTTAATTAGGCAAACATGCTTTAAGGCATTTTAATTGATTCAACATACCAACAAGGCCCTTTTTCTCGTCAACGACCAGTTTTTCAGCGAAAACTTGTCACGTACGTGGTACGTGATGACTTAAACTGTTTTTTAGCTGCTGATGTGGCAAGGATTTTCTGACGTGGTACTATTTAAATGCGGGAATTAACCCTCTAAAAATCCCAATTCACCCAAAATATGACAGATTTACCCCTTTATTTTTTTCAGAATTTGAACGCGAGAGAGAGGGAGAAATAGAGAGTGAGAAATCGTGGAGGAGGCAGTTGAAAGAGATAGTTGAAAACTGGTCGCCGACGAGAAAAAGAACATTGTTGGTAAGTTGAATCAATTAAAATGCCTTAAAGCATGTTTGCCTAATTAAAATACCTTCTTGGTAAATATGGTAGAATTAAAATACCAATATGATTATTTAGCCTTTTTAAAACTAACGGAGCTGCTCGTAAGAACCAAGCTCAGTGGGAATAAGAAGCAAGAGGCTGCAAAGTAAACAAATGGTGTATTCTCACGTATTTTGTGATTTGAATTAAAGCAGGCTTTTGAATTGGCATTTTATCAACTCAAAGTCAAAGGTACGTATTTGTGGCTCCAAACACGGCTGCTGTTTGCGAGTCCAGAGTGAAAAGGAAGAATGAGATGCAATTGGTTTCAGATGCTGTTGAAAGTGCAAAAATAACAAGTCCATATGGACTTTCTGTTGGAAATTTACTAACTTTAAAGGTTATAGCATGCAGATAAATTCGAATAAAATAAATAGGAGATAAGAAATTCAGGCTTAACGGGAGCAATCGTGTAATCACTGTCCTAGAAAATTGAGAACTCGCTTATCGCCCTGGCGCAAATGGTTCCCTCCCCCCTAACGGTAAAAACTCTCGGAAACGGCCGGCCTCCATACTCGGGCGAGAGTACAGAGCTTCAGCTCAGATGAAGAAGATTGCCCAAAAAATTAATAACAAAATTATAAAGGGGAAAAAACAATTTTTTTAAACCAGAGGAGAGGAGAAAAACTTTATATTATTCTTCTGTTTTAGAATGTGAATAAGGGTGTATTTATAGGGTTGAGGGAGAGATAAATCTTTGTCAATTTCTGATGTGAGACTAAAACACAAAGACAAAATTGTTTTTTCTCAATAAATATCCAACAGTCCCCCCCTACAAAGGCAATATTGACTAAAAACTTAGAAATCAATAAATAAATCAATAAATCATAAAATAAATATAGGTTGGGCAACCTTTCGTATCGTGAATTCGGGAGAGGTAGCTTCCGACTTTGAACCTTTCCTTAGTGAGTTCATCGCCACTTGAGGGACATGATGGACTAGACCTTGAATTAGGCCCCTTGAATCAGGTATTGATAAAAACACACATAATACGTCTTCATCTATTAAGCAAAGCGGATTGAGCGTTAAAGGTTATGCTCACAGTAACCGACTCATGAGAGTTTCTAGGGGTTAGCCCAGCCCCCCCCATCACGGTTCCTCTCACGTAGGTAAGTCCTCAGAGGGTACTGCAGCTGTTTATTTAATACCCCCATAATACACACGTCGGACTTATTAAGAGTAAAACTTAGTCTCGCCAGCTGTATTATAAGAGCATCGTCATCATAGAGAAGGGGTAGTAGCACAAGCTACATAGTGATATATGAATATATCTGGGTCGATGCTCCACACGAGTGTTACTAGTCCAGCTTGTTTCTACCATATTGAACCAACATTGGGACTAATTAAGTTTCCAAATAAGGGTTGAGTTACCACTATCAGTGACCTCTCTTATGGGCTTAACCCCATCTCACTCGATAAATCCAGAACCACAATCCTGGATAAATCCCTTAGTCAAAGGGTCAACAAGATTTTTCTCAGACTTTACAAAGTCTAAGATCACAACTTTGTCTAGCAGACGTTATATTTATTTATCAAGTTCTTAAATTATTTTGTAATTAGTACTTCATATTATTTGAAATTGACATTAGGTCCTTCTTTAAAATTAGTCTCTCCAAACAAGAGTACAAGTAGCAAGAGGAGAGATTAATTTGTAACAACTTATAAGGATAAGGAACTTAATAGTAATTTTTAATTATCTGATGGACTAATTTCAATATAATTTCAATGATTTTGAACTTTTATTCATCATATAGATAGAAGTTATAAGATATACCTCTTGATTTGATTTCCAAGACATTGATTCATCACATCTCCTGTAACTAGACATACTAGTTGACAGAGCATATTTATATCAACTCTAATCATTTTCTGAAATCTCAAGAGAAAGCATTATACATGTAGTCAATCAAGCTATAAAATGATGATATGACATCAAAACATGTTAACATAGAAGGTTATGGTCTATGAGCATATAAGATCATAGTCTATGTCTAAAGATGTAAATTTTAAATTCTTCTATTATAAGAGGTTGCAAATTGGTTGACTTCAAAAGAGACCATCCAAATTTAAATTGGTTGCCTACAAAAGAGACTTTCTAAATTTAAATTGGTTGTCTACAAAAGAAACCTTCTAAATTTATGTTGCCATTTTCTAGTACCACCTTTTAAACACATAATAATAATAATAATAATAATAATAATAATAATAATAATAATAATAATATTTGTACATACGTGCTTTAAATTTTACTAGTACATTCTTGCATAAAACCTTATAATTAATCATGTAACAAATACAAGTTATCTAAAATGACATAAGAACATTTATTGCAATATCCATCATAATGAAATAAAAGAGATGAACTTTACATTTGAAGATTTAAAATATGATCCACCATATAAAATAGAATTTTAAAAGATACACCTCTTTGATTTGGTTCACTCATATATTGATCATTTATCATTAGGCAATATATGATGCAAGAAGCGTAATTAAATAAATGCATATGAATTTTTCTCATAATTTCGGTCCTCCTATTCATGCTTGAATATGAAATTTTTCACATGAAATCATAAACATTATAACAATTATCAAATAAATAAAAGGGTTTACAACTGACCATTTGATATGGATGTGACTTGAGTCCAAGTCCAGTATTGACTCCTTTGGGTTGGTTCACAATGAGTTTGGTATACATCAATTAATGAATAGAAGTTCTTCAAAAACATATTAGCAATATTGCTCATGTGTGGATATAGTTTCTAGAGAGATTTAGCAGATGTATTGACAACAAGGAACTGCTTGTTATAAGATAAATGATGCTCTCTTAGAGTGCTACAATCCCAACAGAGAAACCAATTATTATTTTTTAATTAAAAGAAATAGCTAAGGGCAGCTAAATGTACCTGCTGGACCGAACTATGCTATCTGGACAATTATATATTTTTGGTTGAGCTATCTAATTGAGCTTAATTAAAACATTTGGCTGAAATCTCATACTTTTGAATATGTTCATATGTACGGGTTTGATTACTGATTTGTGGGAAGGACTTTGTGTCAAAATGCAGTGAAGAAATGTACGTTTGAAACTAAACTCGAAAACATAGATATATGCAATATGTAATGATTATGTGATCAATTTTAATATAATCACTGAAACGAGTTGCTACTCCGATGTAATACATCCAAAGAGTCAAAAGTTGATTGCTGGTTCACACGGGATCCCAATTAACAAAATATGTCAGACCATAATCCCAATTAGCACAGATGGTTATGCATTCATTCATTCTTTCCTTCAATGTTATCAATTAATAATAAAATCAATTACAAGATGCAATTAATTATAATTAACTGTTAAAATTAATTAACAGTAATTAATTAACAGTAATTAATTACAAATTAACAGCAATTAAATAAATGTAATAAAATGCAATAATTAACTAATCAATAAGTAACAGTTAAAATTCTCGGATGAATAATAATAGCCTCGAATGAACAGTAACATAAATTTAATTATTATTATTATTTCAACAATACTATTAATTAGATGAGCAATTAACAGAAACATTTTTTTAATGAACAATAATTTCCGTTTTATAATGAACAACAATTTCTGATTAATTTGTGAACAGTAATTGAAAATTGCATGCACGTAAAAAGTTGAGTAAACAGTGACTTTCGTTTTTTCCCTTTCGGATGAACAATTTTTTTTGTAATGAACAGTGACAGAAAACTTATAATTATTTCGGATGTGCTATAATCTCAATCTTCTTGATTGTTGGAAATTTACCAACTTTAAAGGTTATAGCATGCAGATAAATACGAATAAAATAAATAAGAGATAAGAAATTCAAGTCTAACGGGAACAGTCGTGTAATCACTGTCTTAGAAGATTGAACCCGTCTATCGCCCTGGCGCAAATGGTTCCCCCCCTAGCGGTAAAAGCTCCCGGAAATGGCTGGTCTCCGTACTCGGACGAGAGTACAGAACTTCAGGTCAGATGAAGAAGATTGCCCAAAAAATTAATAACAAAATTATAAAGGAGGAAAAATATTTTTCTTTAAAACCAGAGGAGAGAAGAAAAACATTATATTCTTCTTCTGTTTTAGAATGTGAATAAGGGTGTATTTATAGGGTTGAGGGAGAGAGAAATCCGTGTCAATTTCCGATATGGGACTAAAACACAAAGTCAAAATTGCATTAATTTTTTCTCAATAAATATCCAACACTTTCAGTGTGCGAATGATACACTGCTTTTTTGATGTGATTTTGATAGAGAATAATATCAATTCATATACTTCATAAACAATAACTAGGTTGTCAAAATTCGGTTAGGAAAGCATCAGGTTAATATACGGGATTAATGTGCAACTCTTCAACAACCTTTTTTTTCATAAAAGAGTGGGGTGGGGTGATTCTCAACATTTCTTATTTGTTTAGAGGCTAAGAATAGGACCAATAGGTTCACTATTTGCAAACTATATGTAACGGCTCAATATTTGATTTACCCTAAATTTTCTTAAAAAATTACTACGATTCTTTAGTCATTATTAGAAGGTTCCACGATTTATATTTTTATATTTATACTTTTTGAGAAACTATATATTTTTAGCTTCACGTTTAGGCACAATATGATGCATATAGACTGCCAATAGAGTTGTAAAATATAATTATTTTGAAGAATTGCAAATTTATTGTTTTCTGAAGACTTGCGATGCAATTAGAAAAACGTTGAGTAATTTCATTTGGTTCAAACCCAATAGTAAGTAGTGTTTATTTATTTATTTATTTATTTCAAGCTAGTTTGTGTATGGACCGTCGCATGCTTGTAAACTTGTACGAAAGCTAAGTTTATTCTCACATTTTTATTGAGGGAAAATTGCTTCTAACCTCTAAAATTAGAAAGAGAATATGCCCCACACCCAAGAAAAAGTTGCCATGCCAAAAATCCTGAAATCCATATTTTTATGCTCTTAGGGCATCTCCAACAGCTTCTTTAAAATTTTCTCCAAAATGGAGAAACAAAAGTCATATTCTCCAAATTATTTTTACACCAACTCCAAAAGCTTTCCCATTTTGAAGAATCCATTTTTTCCTCCAAAAATTTGGAGAATGCTGCAGATTTGGGGAAGCTTCCCCATTTTTTCTCATCCATCCCTATTTTGGAGAATGAGATGGAGAATCTGTTGGACCAAAAACCTAACTATATTCTCCAAAAGTGGGAAATGAGGAAGCTGTTGTAGATGCTCTTAGCCTCCAAAACTAATGCCGCCCAACCATTACTTTTTCCCTCATTGTACCCCATTTCTTAGGACCGCTCTCCTTCTTAGGTCCTCTCTCTCTCTCTCTCTCTAAGTGTGTGCATCCCTCCCACCCCTCCCCTATTTTTTCTGCGAACACAAATCATATACTTAACAACTAACATGTATACTTAACAACTAAACTATATACTTAACAACTAGTGTGTATTGTTATTAACTAAACTATATCCTTAACAACAAATATATATATTTAACAACTACACTGTAACCTTAATAGCTAAACTCTAGCATTAACAATAAAGTTGTGAACTTAACAACTAACATGTATTCTTATAGACTAAATTGTAACCTTAACAACCAACATATAAACTTAACAACTATATTGTAAACTTAATAACTAATATGTAATCTTACAACCAAGCTGAACTAAACAGCTAACATATATCATTATTAACTAAACTGTAACCTTAACAATTAACATATAAACTTAACAACTAAATTGTAACATTAACAATTAACGTGTATCTTTATCAACTAGATTGTAACTTTAACAACTATGCTATAAACTTATGAAATAGTTGTTAACCTTATTAGTTAGTTATTAGCCTTATTAGTTTGTTGTTAAACTTATGAATTAGTTGTTAAATTTATGAGCTACTCGTTGAACCCACAAACAATGATCCATGAAAATAAAAAGAGAAGAGAATCGACTTTGATAGCTGATCCTTAACAACTAACCTACAAGGTTAACTACTAACTCACAACAATAATAACTAATGCATAACCTTAATAACCAATTAAAACCCTTAATGACTTCACATAATGTTAACAATAAACTGAAAATATTAACAACTAACTCATAAGAATAACAGCTTGAGTTCAGTTGGGTTTTATCGATGACGTGGGATTGATTTGGCTATAGCGGAAAAAAGGGTGGCGGCGAAGGAGGTCCTTGGCAGCAGTGTGGGAGGGGGAGCAAAGGGCTCGCTCCTGCTGCTATGGCACCTCCTATAGGGAAAGGGGAGGGTAGTGGTGCAGGAGGTTGTGGGAGGTTCGAGGGAGGGACGAGTTCCGCCGTCGTCGATCAGAATTGAGGGTCAAAGTAGAAGAGAGTAATTGAGATCATTTAGAGTTTTTTTTTTAAAAGGAGAAACAGGCATTTTGGGATATTTTTGAAATTAAAGTACACTTATAGGGACATATATGAGCTAGAGGGAGGGTGGGTGATTGATTACAAAATTTGATCTTAGGGGGTATTAAACTCGTTGACTTATTCATGGGGTGGGGACGATTGATTACAAAATTTGATCTTAGGGGGTATTAAACTCGTTGACTTATTCATGGGGTGGGGGCGATTTTTATTTAAGGGCTAAAAGCAATTTTCCCTTTTATTAATGAATTTTAGATACCACTTCTTGCTGGTTAAGCAACCGTACGTTTTTTCTTTACAACAGGTAAGTAATTGCAATATTTTATTCCAGGATAACTTGTTAATGCGTTAACAATCTTTTTTTTTTAATTTATCATCACGTTTAGTTTAACAAGAATGATCACAATAGTAAGCTTTACATGAGCCTACCCCTTGCTGAGTCATAGCCAACTGCGCACGTATCAAACTTTGCCATAAACACGAAGAAATGCGATATTAGATTATTTACTTTTCCGAAATTAAC
>NC_033796.1:8079932-8117749 GCF_001876935.1 Asparagus officinalis
CCCAGGATGAGTAGAAAATAGACACACAAGCTTGATGTCACCTTCAGGAATCCAGATTTAGTGCTGTATGTACGGTGGTCGTGACTTCTTCAATATAGATATTTTATTGGTAAAGTATTTTATCAGATCAACTGCGTACTGCATGCACTTAACAAATAATAATTAATCATGAATCATATGGTCTCATGCACTTATCAATAACTATCACGACTCATGTAATTAGCATGTTCAAGACCTGCCTCCGGATGATTCATGATTTTATCATGCTTTTGAAGACTAAACGAGTCCTGTGGCACGACAAGCTACACACTTTGATAGAATCCATGGAAATGTGCCGGTTAAAATAAAAAACGGGCAGTTTAAAATCAAATGTTAGAATATTGAATTTTATCCGGTTCTAAAATCTTGAAAATCTTTGTCGCTGCTTTGGAATATTGTCATATCCTACGAATAACCTAAGTATCCTCTTTCTAGAATCGACACATGTCCCATGTTTTAGCTAATCCTTAGTTTGACTTTGGTCTAGTCATGACGACTCAAACAGCATAGGCATAACTTTTCCCAATTAGGGCCGAGTAGTTGAGAAGCATTCTCACTCACACTCGCCTTTCTTGAGCTGACCTCTTCCAAGTTCAGTCGACAACTTGGGAGGCCGACTAAAAAGACGACATTTATCGGCCCTTACCATCCAAATCAACCCCCTCATCTTCATTCCACTAGTTCGGGTTGACAACTTACGAGGTCGACTAAAAAGGCAGTACTTATCGGCCCTTACCATCCGACTCGACCATACTCCTCTTCATTCCACTAGTTTTGGTCGACAACTTGTGAGGCCGACTAAAAATGAAGTACTTATCAGCCCACTCGCAAAATCGAGACGAGAGGCGTCACTTGCTGCCTCTCTCGTAAAACCGAGTCGGGAGGGAGCGTGTCCTTGGGCCGCACACCAACAATTGATTGACATCACATTTAATAAAATAATCAGAATCAACATTTCTTCAGCCCCGAAAGTCTTTATGACTGATCATCAGACCTCGTCATCGCCACGCACGTTCTGTCACCCTCACATTAAGCGCTTGAGTGACTCATCCCCCTCTGCAGTTGATACCTATAAAGCTAGCTTGACTCAGCCGAAGTTACCTATCTATCACTCAGATCTGCTATAAAAAGAAACTGATGTCTGCTACCTATGGTAAGCAATCCTTTTGCTTAAAACTGAACACTTAATTCTCTTTCTTCTCCACTCAAGCTCTCAACTGACTTGATCGTCAGAGGAACCACCGAAGATCCCAACTTCGACTCCTTACGTATTCTTCATGTGCAGGACAGGACTCCTGGTCCAAGAACCAACCGTCTGAAAGAGACCGAGGACCCTAACACCCTTAACAATCCATACATAAACCTTTGTTAGATAACTGACATCAACAAATATTAAATTGAATTTTCTACAACAAGGAATTGAACTCGATCACCCTTATTAATCAACTCTTATGTCCACGTGTGATTTTAGCCAATTTTTGACAAGTAAATTCTAATTAGGATTCTAGTTTCCTCTCTTGTAAGATTATAATTTCTTTTTGAGACAACTAGTATAATGCACATGCTTTCCACGTGAATGTACATGTTCTAAGTTTTGAATTTTTTATTGAATAGAAAAACTATGTTTTAACAAATAACATTGTACAATAAGATTGCTTAAAAAGAAATGTATGAATTAGTTATTATTGTGTAGTTATTGTAATTGAACGTTTTTCTTATAATGACCGTCTAGTGTTAACATTTTTTTAATAATTAAGTCTCCAAATCTAAAATTGTTCTTAAATAAAACTGTCAATTCTATACGTTCTCTTAAATATGCCCCTCCAATTTAAAGTTGTTAATTTGATTCTAAATTAACTAAGCTACATTAATCTTGCTAGTTTTTTCCTGATATTTCCTAGATAGTTACACTTAATACTTGTAATATATTGCGATTGTTACGTTTCATTATAATTATTTAATAAGGTAAACTACACTAAACTCTTATGAACTTTCATCCCATATGAACTTTTAAAATTACACAAAACCTCTAATGACTTTTCTATTTCAAAAAAGATCCCCAATAACTTTCTGAGTTTTACAGACAAAACCCCTATAAATTACAACCAGAAAATGTCATAAAAAGGCATTTTAAAATTTATTAGGGTGTTTAGTGTGATTTTGAAAGTTCGTAGGATCTATTTACTACAAAATGCTGAAAGTTTATAGGGTTACTGTAATTTGCCTTATTTAATATTATAATTTTTAGTTCAAGTAATACTATTAAGATAATTATACTATCTATATAGTATAAAATATTTATCTAATTTATTTTTTTAAATTATGCTCTTAAATAATTTAGTACTATAAATTTTTATTATACTATCACTAACGATTAATAGTACTATTATTAATATTAAATAAATTTTTTTTGTAAGAAGTTTAGTTTTCAATCGTTACCAAGTATAGATTATTCAGTATCATGTAATAATCTTTGAGAAAACACTCTAAAAGTAAAACTGCGTTATTTATTTAAGTTATTTAATAATATAATACTAAAAAATAGTGTGATTCGTAATTTATGTGATATTATTAAAGTAATTATACTATTTATGTGATTCAAAATTTATTCTATTTATTTTATTGCTCATTGAATTATAGTATAATTCTTAATAGTACTTAGCAATATATTATTCTATTTGCACTATTGTTTTAATTATTTTATTATAATTCATAAATAGTTATTATAATAATTTAATTGGTTACAACTGATAATTGTGTTTACTTCTTTTATAAATTATTTTACGTTATTATTTTAGATAATTAATACCTATAATATTATTGATAAATATAATTATTTAGGAAGGTGAGGATGTGCGTAATTAATAAGAAGTTTTATTTATTTAATAAAAGATTAATTATAGATAATGACATAGTTAGAATTTATTAAAATTTGAGAGGAAAAAAAAGAAAATTAAGAATTTAACACCCCAATTCCTCTTTTTATACTAGTATATAGATATAGATAGATATAGATATACATAATTTGTAAGGGATTCTATACGTCTAGATTTGGGAATACAGCATTCGAATTTATATGGGCTTTTGGGCCTTCGGCTGCGGAGGACTGTTTCACTTCCGAGTTTCTCTACGCTCTTCTCCTCTCCCGACTAAATCGAGATCCAATCTCGTGCCCTCCAAATTAAAATTTCCTTTTAATTCATTGGATTTCTTCCATCAGTCAAAAGGATCAAACCAAGACCAAACCCTAGCTCTTTCAGCTGGATCTTCGTTTGGATGAAGATCCTGCAGTTGGGGCTGATAGTCGCTCTGACGACGGGCCTCTCAGCGCTCACCATCTACATCACCGGAGTCTCAAATTCCGGTGAGATCTCCAACAATCGAAATATTTTCGAACTTACGCTTCTGATTTTTTTTTTATAATCTACTGTGATAGTGTGGGCTCTAATTCCGCCAGTTTCTTGCTCTCTTTGCTCCCGTTTGTATTGATCAAAGCTGGCGGCTTTAGGGTTTCGAGCGATGATCTGAGCGCTTTGAGTTCGCTGCAGAGTGATTTCAAGAAGTGCGTGGTGAGTTTGTTTTCCAATTCATTAGATTTTGAATGCAAGAATTTACTTAATTTGTGGAAGTTTATGCTCTTCTATCATGAATCAAGGGTTAACTGTACGATGTAGTAATACGTTCACAATGGAGTGAAAAATAGGGGTTGCGGTGGAATGCAATGTGTTAATGAAGACTATTATGAGTTATTCTCTCTGGAATTATATTGGAATTATATCTAGCGAGAACCTTCCATCAAACAATGCTCATTATTAGGACCCTTGGAAAGCAGTTTAGTTCTCGAACCCAGGTGTCCATGTAACTCAACGGAAAAACTGATTAAATTGCAACTATGGTTTTTTTGGATGACTTCGCTCAGCCGCAGTTTGAATCCTTTTTTACCTCTTCATATTAGCAATTTGCAGAAAACCATTGTGACCAGAATAACAAGCACCATGCTGAAATTTAATTTGCAAAATAATCGGAGGACCTAGACTTTAAACATGTATGTTATCTAATGATCCTAGACTTTAAACAAAAATGATTGATAGATGCTCTAATAACATATATATTATCTACTGACCCTGCTCATATTTGAGTAAATTGGAAAGTTCTAAATCTTGTGTTTGGCTCTAGTCTAGTTCAGGACCTCATGACGACTACTTTTGTATGCGTTTTTGTGTTGATGTCTAGTTCAGATGTTGAACTTATCGTACAGAGTCCTGTTTATCCTCATTGCTGTGGCTACTTAATTTCTGTGTATGGCTGTTAAGGGCTAAAAGATAAAATATCCGTGCATAATTTTACTATCAGTACTCTAGATTATTTGTGATTTTGTTTGAGTCTAGAAAATTTATTTTCTCCGACATACTTTTGCTGTACTAATTTAAATTGTTACACTTTTCATATAAACACTTACCTTTAGATTGTTGAAGTATTCCAGATGATTTGTCACAGATGTACTTTTGTTAATTAAATGCTCTTCTATCTGGACATTGCAGAAAGCAAATGGCTTGGGTCTGCAGGCTATTAGTGGCAGGGATTATTGTCAAGTTACTATACAGTTTCCTAGTGATACGAAACCCAAGTGGGTAAGTATCCTCTGTGATTTTTGTTGATTAACTATTCTCCTTGAGGAGCTTATTTTTTAATTAATTATATATTAGAAGGTTTGATAATGATGACAAGGACACTTAAACAATAATAGAATTCAGCACAAATGTAACCTAGAAATAGATATGAAGGAAAATAATTGAGTAATAGAAAATATTTTAGAAGGTCATAGTATGTACCTACCATATAGCAAACTTCCATTTCGCTGGCCATGTGAGTTGTGTCTTACTGAAACAGTAAGTATCTACTGTCACATTGTGAACCTGTTACATAATGGGACATTCAATTGCATGGGAGCCAGCTTATAATTTTCTGCACTAATGAGGGCTTCAATTGCTAGTTTTTAGAACAAAAGCAAGCATAATTTGATTTTCCCTTTTTTTTGGTGATCCTTACATTGTCATACACACCCAATCTTTTACGAAACTAGTCCCATGCCTTCCATTGCTAAATGCATTAAATGAGTTCTTAAGCTATCTCATTTTGTGGCTTCTGTTTGCAAGAAAGTTATATTTTCAGTTTCATAGTTCTCAAGACAATCTTTTTCATCTTCTTTAATTGATATCCATGTTTTTCCTTGCATTTGTGTATCTGCCACTGTGACACCATGCTGAGTCTGAAGGTCTATAGAATATTTGCTCATCTATTTCTTACTGAAATTTTACTGCTCATCAGAGGGATCCCAAATCTGGAGAACTGGAGGGCTTATCTTTTGATTTTAATCTCTGTGAAGCAGTGGCCACATGGGGGCAGGTGAGTTTGCTAGTTTTTGTGATTCTGGGGAGGTTAATTAATGCAAGTAAATACTAACATTTGGAGGTTTATATATAGTTTTGGATAAAAAGGCAGTAGATCTCCCTGTTTTATTTTCGATACGTCAAGTTTAAAATATCAATTTCCCCCACTCCCCCCTCCCCCCACCAAAAAGAAAAAAAAAACCACCCACCCAAAAGAAAAAAAGCAGCAGGAAAAAGAAAAGAACAACATGACTACTTTTGCTATCTTAAGCCAGCTATAACCCTTGGATAAATGTTGGTTTGCCTCCATTTTTTGTGTTAGTCTAGAGACTTATCTGTAAAAATCTAATAGTACAGCCACAAGGGAGCATTGATGAGGATGCTGCAAAAGCATTATAATATAAGGGTTCTTCTATTACCTTCTATTTTTATCATGTGCATAACATACATCTCTTTGGATGATGTTCATATGATGATCCTGGTTTAGCATGCCAGCACTGTAGTTAGTACTTTGGACATCATCATTAAGTGTATCATCTTGTTTACTAATGCTTTCCTTACCGTGATTTGTTCTCATGGACCTTTTTACCACCAGTGATAGATGAATTGTGTATTAATTGTATATTTTATTGTGATTAAGCTCATCATATGAGTCCAGATACCATTGGTCCATCTGTTGTTCCTTTTTTCTGTTAGACCAACAAAACTCTCAAAAACGTATTGTTTCTAGGTTCGGAACAGTACAACTATACTCACAAAGGAGTTTATTGATGCTCTACCAAATGGGTGGGAGGACTACGCATGGCGCAGGATCAATAAAGGAGTTCAACTGTAAGTATATCTTAGCTTCGAAGTGATGGATGTATATATTCTTCCGATTGATGACGCCAAAGGGCTCTGAGACTGTATTCTTGGAGCTCACGCTTTTGCTTAAACAATTTTAGGAGAAACTATGTGTGTCGTTCTTCCAATCTACTTTGGCACAGTGTTGCTTCTTTTAATATTTCTGGACTTATAAAATATACATAAAAACATGCTAACTTTTTTCTGCTGTTATTCTTTGATGCTCTAGTAATCGATGTGAGAATAAGACACTTTGCATGGAAAAACTCTCTCTGGTACTTCCCGAGATGCCACCATTCATCCCACGGCAGTTTGGTAGGTGTGCAGTTATTGGAAATTCTGGGGATCTTCTTAAAACAAAGTTTGGAAAAGAAATAGACGGTTATGATGCTGTTGTTCGAGAAAATGGTGCTCCAATTCAGGTGCAGTAAAAGAACCTATGCCATCTGAGCTAATATCTGCTCTATTTCATGATCAACCTGTAATTGTTGTTTTCTGCTGTAGAATTACACTGAATATGTTGGAAGGAAAAGTACATTCCGTCTTCTTAATAGAGGATCTGCAAAAGCACTCGACAAAGTAGCAGAATTAGATGGTACGAGAGCTGCACAATCCATCTTTGGCCCTTTATGCTATTGGCATGCTAAATTTTTTTGATTTCGTAGAAACTGGGCAGGAGGTGCTGATTGTCAAAACCACCATCCATGACATCATGAATAAAATGATACGAGTAAGTAAGCTTATCTTTCATTAATTTGTATTCAAGTTTGATTGAGGCGTCTGCCTGCACCCCTGCAATGTAGGAGAGTTACAAATTTTAATTGCAAGTAACATGTAAATATTTTATGCTTATTTTCTATTTCCTCTCCTATCCTTGACAATATGGCAAAGAAAGATAGCTTGGAAAGAACAACTGTGATCCTGTGTCTCATACTTAGGAGTTAGGACTCAGACGTAGCTTGATGCTTAATTGTAGTGCATCACTCACCATTTTTTATTTCTGAAGGGCAAAATAACTACTTTTAGGGGCACTTCAGATTCAGCCTCTGTAATGATGCATAAAATTCATATGATACGAGTCTATAGAACTCATGCATATAAGCACTAATGAATCTTTGAAAATGATGGAACATAATATTTTTTCTTGAGGAATTCCAACTTTATCATGATAGTCAAACTGCTATGCGCTAACATTCTACTGGGCATTAATACAATTAATGATTTAATATACTTTATTTCCTGATATCCCTTGGAATGTCAATTTATGCAATGTGGATTAGGGTACTTGAAAGGCTGGTTTTGACATTTTTTATTGAATAAGAATAATGGAAGTACTTATTTGTATTCAAATCACAGCAGATAGAAGATCAGCTTGATTATCCTCTACAGAAGGTTTGTGGAGTTATATAAAAACTTGTCACGTTATATTAATTTTGAATTACAAAATTTAATGGTATTTTTTGTTGTCTCTGGTTTTCTGTTCTTGTATGTACCCATGTTAGATGTCGGGTTTGAAATTAGAAATTAGTCAAATCTTGAGTGGCTCACCTATATTTACTAGTTTGCTGCATATGAATTCTAATAACAGGCTTTGTATTTTTCATAACTAGTATGGAGCACGTGCGTTGCACGTGTATTAATTTCATGTTTAATTAACCTATCATATCTAGAGTATTTGTTATAAGATCAGATTGTATAAAGTTTGGTATTTAAATGTTCTATGTCTACGAATTGTAGTTTAGGTACAAATGTTTTTACAAATTTATATTTGGAAAATAACGAATGTGACCATTTAGAATGATAATTAAATTAGTTATTAATATTAGTCTCCATACTACAAAGTACCACCAATTACCAATATCAAAGGTTATACGTTTTCTAGTGCATATAGTTGCATTAGTAGTAAATTATAGAAAAGACAGGACATTTATATCATTGTTGTCTAAGCCCTGTTTTCATGGGAAAAAAAGTTATTTAAGAAATAATATCAACAAATGCAATAATAATCACGCCAACCCGAGTCACTGCTTCAAGCGTATTTTGGACAAACACCCTTATAGATCTCCAATGGGGCTCCACTTATTTTGGTTACTCCACAACATGAACAACTTGTTCACCATGTAGTAAGAAATAAGCATGCTATACGATCAGTAAGAATACACATGCTACATACTTGGTAAAATATCTAACAAAGTCCATTAAAAATTTAAGCATGCTATACTTGTGAAAATTTCCTAGAGTGATTGAAGAAAAGAAAAATGAAATTTAAGAGGAGATTGAAGGATGTGAACAAAGTAGGTGAAATTAAGGAAAAAGAAAAAAAACTTGATGAAATGGACCGAGATTCCTTCTAGAAGTTGAAGGGCTCAAATCGAGGATCTTCGACTTTTGAGATATCTTAAAATGCTAAAATGAGATGAAAAGAAAAAAATTTAAAAGACTAAACTTTTTTTAATCACAAGAACTAAAATAACTCCCATAATTTAAAATTTTTGAACCTTAACCAATTATTCATCAACATCTTAGAACATATATACAAAACTAACCCTTTTCTCTTGATGACTTGAGTTCATCTGCTCAATATTGCTGTAAGGAACAAAGAACAATAAATAGGGATTAGTTAGGTGGTGAATAGGATTTTAACAAATAGTGAGATTGGATATAATTAGAGATCGAGGCCCTCTTATTTCCATGTGTTTTGTAATCGACTCGATCATGTTATGTGATTATTGTTCTTAAGCAACGCTGTAACTGAAAATTTATGAATTAAGAGCCAATTCATGGTTTGGATCGATGGGTAATTAATGTTCAGTTATGGGCAAGGAGTTAGTGGGATGATGGAAACTGCATGGAAAATTCAGAATAGATAACGAAGAGTTAATGTGCATTGATTAATTAGTGAGTAACAATAGGATTAATGGATTGGACTGAATTGGAAATTCATAAGCATTTAATTGAGAGGTTATAAATACAGAGCTATAACATTCTTTCTCTTCTTCGTTTCTATTAATTTAACAGGCTAGCCAAGCTTGCATGCCTATTAACATCCTTTCCTTTTCTTAATATTATATTAAAATATTATGTTATTAATACTATAATTAATATATTATGTTATTCTAAATTTTGAAATTATATTTTGCTACTATGATATATTATAAAAAATTTAAGATAGTACAATATCACACCGTTACTAATATTATAGTAAAATGGTGATAATAATTTTTCATGTCATCATATTTGATACTATTATTTTTCTACCATAGATAAATCATAAATAATATGATTAGATTAGATTTATAGTGGTTTAGTAAGAAAATGAATGGTTGTAACGTTTTTTTAATTATGATAGTGATAATTAGTGAGAATTATAAGAGACTAATATGTTAATGGGAGGTTATAAAAATATAAACAGCTTAGTCATGGAGAAATTATTTGGGGTTATAATGAATAATAATGCATTTAATTGAGGGTTAAGTATGTATGAAATATGGTTTATGCATGGATGCATGTATTTTATGTAAGCATGTATGTGTTTTAAAGGGCATTTTTGAAAGAAATGTTTTAACATGCCAACACATTTTTATAATAGTATTAGATTTAATTATGATAGTGATAATAGTGAGAATTATAAGAGATTAATATGTTAATGGGAGGTTATAAAAATATAAACAGCTTAGTCATGGAGAAATTATTTAGGGTTATAATGAATAATAATGCATTTAATTGAGGGTTATGTATGTATGAGGTATGGTTTATGCATGGATGCATGTATTTTATGTAAGGATGTATGTGTTTTAAAGGGCATTTTTGGAAGAAATGTTTTAACATGCCAACACACTTTTATAATAGTATTAGATATTAGATTTGCATGATATAAATGGGAAATGTCCTTTATCTCATGAGAATTTTAAATGCATATGGTCTTTGGTGAATCTGATAATAGAGCTATGAGGTTCGTTAATATTTAGGTGCACCTACACTTGCCAAGCTAGCTTAACTATACTTGTTTCTTGTTTCTATAGGAAGTCCCAATTCGTAATCCCGTATATCTGATGCTGGGTGCATCTTTTGGTTCTGCTGCTAAAGGGACAGGGCTCAAGGCTCTTGAATTTGCTCTCTCTCTCTGTGATAGCGTTGATATGTATGGTTTCACGGTGGATCCAGGTTACAAGGAGTGGTAAAGTATAAGAAAGATGCATCCGTCTTTTTCTAAAGAAGCTCATGGCATTCTAGTGATTTCATTCAAGATAAGGGGTTTTCTTTTTTCTCAGGACAAGGTACTTTTCAGAATCGAGACAAGGACACACACCATTGCATGGTAGAGCATATTATCAGATGATGGAGTGTTTAGGAGTAAGTTTCTAAGCACCATTTTTTCTTCAGTCTCACCGTTGTAACGAGGATATAACATGAATGAGACTAACCTGTATATGTTTTCCCCCTCTATCAAGCTTATCAAGATCCACTCTCCAATGAGGGCAGATTTCATCCGGGTGGTAGAGTCGCTACCGAGTCAGAGTACAATTGATGCTGCACGAAGTGCATCGGAGAAACTCTTGAGGTAACAAAAGGTTAATACACTTCTGGTTAAATTACTTTTAAGGCTTGTTTGAGGTATAGGAAAACTAAAGGATGTGAATTAGCATGAAGCAAACCAGCTGATATCACATCATGTAACTATAGAACAATCATTGTCTTTCGTGATTCAATTTCGTTATTTAATTTTGAGAAACACCGAGACAACTGTTCATGGTTAACACACTCTAGCTAATCTCACGTTATGTTAATATAGGAAAGAACTCACTCTTCAAATAGTAGGTCAGAAGCTAGCTAATCTCACATCATGTAAATATATAATAAGCCTGTTCTTTCATGATTCATTTCATTAATTAATTTTGAGAAGCACTGATATAAGGACGGTTAATATACTCTAGCTTATCCCACAATAAGTGTTGTGATTTTATTGTTACCCTCCTATGCGCATTTTAGGGGAGTAGATAGCCCATGACGAAACTGAATAGAAGAGTAGAATTCATGTCACAGACTCCAAAAATTAGGTATAAAGGCTTTTGTTGTGGTTGCTCTTATGAGCATTTTAATTTATAGTTGAAACAAAATAGTATGGTAAACTTATCATAAGTTGTAATGTTGTCTCTTTTATGTAGGAGGGTTGGAGGTGGAAAGACAGACCCATGGCGTGCATGTTCTATCATCAAGAAGCGGGAGAAGGAGAAGACTTCAAATATCGCTGGTGCTAGAGATGCTGCGGTCGATCATCAAAAGTATGTTAAAGGTGCAACATTGTATCCTTTGGAGCATAGTGTCGGACATGGAATGCTCTGTATTGTTCCTAAATGAGATAGCATTTTGACAAAATGGGGATTCACAGCATTTTCACGAAGAAGTTTCTGCCGTCGAGCAGTCACCTTAGGAGCCTAA
Organism: Asparagus officinalis; assembly: GCF_001876935.1. Classification (NCBI taxonomy): domain Eukaryota; kingdom Viridiplantae; phylum Streptophyta; class Magnoliopsida; order Asparagales; family Asparagaceae; genus Asparagus; species Asparagus officinalis. The sequence continues at coordinate 8,091,644 of NC_033796.1, forward strand.
GGTGACACGGTGAGCTTCAGCTGATTTTCGTGCTCCCTGCCAGTAAGGAAGAGAAATTTTCAACTAATATTAGACAAAAATCATCAGAAGAATGAGATGCAAAGACACACGATTCCAACCTGATAGCTGAAATTCTTCAAGATTTTTTAACAGATGTGAAGGCGAGTGTAATTGTTTGCTTCTTGAGTGTGCATTGTAACTGATTCCTTAATTCATTTTGGGCAGTGTCATAATCCAGAATTTCATGTTTTTCCATCTATGTTTTCATACTTCGTCATGGGTAATAGTAAATTATTTCTAAATTGTAATTTATAGATTATTGGGTAATTATACCCGGTTCTTTCTCTGCGTGCTGCTCCTATATCTACAGCTATTGGCATTGCTTTGCAGTCTTCCTGATTTCAGTTCAGCCTGTAAGAACAAATTTATTCTGAGATTTATATTAGATAATGTATTTAAATCAGTGTTTTCTTGTTTCCATTACTTCAGAGGATAAGAGATTTATTGTTGGTGGAAAGTTGGTGGTAGCTCGCTATCAATGCTATGCCTTTTAGCTGGTATTTTACTTCCCTAAGAGATCTAAGACTATAAAATTATGTGTAGATGCAATCATACAATGTGCGTTCAGATGTGATTAAAGTTATATATCTGAAGAAGAGAAATGTAAATAATTTTTAGGATGCAGTTGCTGCCGTCTCTTGATGATGCAATAATTTACGAAGGTTTTTCATCATGGTCGAATCTGGTGGATTTGCCTCAGCAAGAATTGGAACTGGATAGAATAAATGTAAAAACTAGCATAGAAGCTAAAGACAATAATTTATTGGCATTATTGGCTGTATGATTCTCATATCCTTCATTTTTCTCCCCTGTAAATCTCCTCTTTCTCAGCTCCATACAGAATCTGTCAAAGGAGACATCCAGCGTGACCTGAAGTGAAAGTTATATATAAGCAATTATTGGTTTATGTTGATTTTGGTACCTTGGCGTTCATTATGATCCACGTGTAGGAGACAAAGTTCTGGTATGAGTTCCTTCAACGATGAATGGCCGCATGAAACCACGTGTAATCGATCAAAGCCCGACTTGGTTTTTTCTGGGGGAGGGGCTTTACTTTTTCTTTTCTTTTTTTAATTTATCGCGGACAGATTCAATGTATGTGGCCAATTGAGATGTGATTGAAGCTTCGTACGTACAAATTGTTGGTCCTACAGGAGTTTAAATGAAAAAAAAAAGAAAAAGAAATGTCGGTCCTACACCAACGAGGCGTTGGTACTTTATGTTTAACATTTAATTAACCTTTATGATTCTCACGTTCGTAGGTTTGTTACCAACTTATGGAGTTTTCCAAGCTTAAACGATGATTTTCTGTTATAGCTTTTCACTAGAAGCTTTTTTTGACCGTTTGTTTCGAGAGAAACTAAATTAGACAAAATGTTGGGGTTTGCTTTACATCTCCCTCTCTCTCTTGGTAAGGGAATATCCTCTATGATCCTTCTAGGGGCTGTTTGGTTCGTAAAAATTTTTGTCGGTTCGGATTGGATTACAAATTCTATGATCAAAAGGTAACATTTTGTTCTCTTTTTGGAAGGTAAGCTCGTGAAGATAAGCAGATTCACTTCTCATTCTTTTGTAAATTGAAATAAATAATAGATTACAAATTCTAAAAATTATTATCCTATAATTTTAGGTTTGAACCAAACAAGGGTTTACAAATTTTAGAATTTCTTATAATAATATTGAACTAAACAAAATATTAGAAATTTCAAAGCATGTATAAAAACGCTATGCAATATTTAAATTCTCATGACATTATAAATCCTAAAATTTTAGGGTTCGAACCGAGCAATCCCTTAAGCCTTCTATGTTTGGTTGGAGGGGAGAGGAGGAGAGACGAATGCTTTTGTAGTTCATTTTCTCTCTCATCTTGAATCCTCTAAATTTGGAGGGATTCTTCTCGCTCTAGCTTTTTAAATCATTTTGTGATGTCCCCTCCCCTCACTCTACCTCACCCTAAAATACTCCTACCAAAGGCAAATATAAATTTTATCCCTCTTCTTCTCTTACCTTCCCTCATCTCAAACCAAGCCTAAGGGGGTACCTCCAAGGCTCCAACGCATAGTCTCAAATATTCTAATAAACTAAACTCGTATGGGTACTTATCAGGAGAGTTAAATTTTAGACGTTGGAGTATCACTTATAGGCAGCTTGTCAACTCGGGTAGATTCTCTTAAGTATTTATTTTACATATCTACTAAAACAAATAAGAGAATAATGCTAATATTATAAGGCAATGTTCTTATCAAATTTTTTTCAAAATAAATACAAACTGATCGAAAATCAACAGTAGTAAAATCTATCATGCCATGAATTGATGCATGCATCGACTTATAGAAAATGCAAAAATATCATTAGTTTGGATCTTCCAGGCTTGATCCTGACTGCACTTTCAAAAGGACACGACTACTTGATTAATTAGATAAACGAAAGGAGAAGACGGATTAAAAAAAAAAGGTAAAGGAGAAAGACCGACCCTAAAGCCGAAGGAAGATCCAATAAATTAAGCGGGCCCTGACCGTGAGTCTTATTGGGATCGGATCCAACAGTATCCGACCCGTTTCGACCCCTAATAAGGCTTCTCGGGCTGAGCGCCCACAGTCAGTACTGCGCACAAAGAGATCTGACACGCAATTACCTCATCCCGAAAGTGTACTGACGCTAGTAAATAAAGAGACCCAAACCGTTAAATAGAAAGCACTGAAGATTTATGCATATATACATACCACATATATTGTATTTGCAAATCTACCTTCAAAATCTAAATAGACGTTAATTTACTCCCCAAATCATCCACATTGTTTCTTTTAGGATCCAAACTTCAAACGTAATTATAGAAAGCAACCAAGTTTATAAATAATTTATCAATTTAAGTTATATTTAGAGAGAAAGAGAGATGTGTTGAAAAACCAATTATATCCTCTCCTCCCTCTTTTTAACTGTACAATTTAATAAAAAAAAAATATCTAGAGGCGGAAGAAAATAACATTGAAGGTCTGTGTAGATGAACAAATATCTAGACTTCGAGAACAATCTGCAAATTCCATATATTATGCGGGCATACACGCGAAAACCCCAAACGAAAAAGAAAATTACCCATGTACCCCTCCCCTCCCATAAATCCCCCCACCCGTAACCCCCCTTCTTCTCCTTCGCTGCCATTCCCACCCCAATTTATCAAAAACACCCTCCCATCTCCTCCTCCCTCGCTCTCTCTCCCACTCGAAGTGGAGACCAATGACCTAATTTCCCCAAAACCCTAACCCTCGCTGGCATCTCCGAACCCAAAATCAATGGAGATCCACCGCTTCCGTCAGCTGCTCCTCCTCCCGCTCCGCCTCCAAACAACCCGTGTCGCCCTCGTGGGTGGAAACCACACCGCCGCCCGGTTCTGCACCCGCTAAGCTCAACTCCCCACTTATCGCTGTTAAACTCTTTTTACTCTCTCTCTCTCTCTCTCTCTACACTCTTCACAAAGCTGAGATCTTTGAAAGTTCAGTGATCGGTTCGGCCTGAAACGAGCTATGGAGCTCGTGATTCTGCTCCCCGACCCGCGGACTCTGCGGGTGATCGCCAGATCCGTGCTTCTGGCTGCTGCTTTGCTCTCCTTGCCCTGGTTCCGTGCGATGCACGTGCACTCCGGCGACGGATCCGCTCCGGCGGTGGATCCGGATGAAGCCGACCCGAAGTGGGCCGACGGTCCGTTAGCGGTCCGCATGCTCGTTGCGGATCTGAAGCGCGAGGGGCTGTTCAATCCGGGGCTCCGCAACGTGTTTATTGGGGATCCTTCGCTGCTCGTTAATGGGTTGGATCTGATGCGAGAATATAAGAAGTCGTTCGTGGGGGACAACTCCGTGGATTTTGTTCTTGCCGCTGACGGGCTCGGAGACCCGGATCTTGGGTTTGTGGATCGGGTCTTGAAAGTTGGAGGGATTGTGGTGGTTCGCTTAGCATCCGACCCGAATAGGCTGTTTCGCCTGCCATCGAATTACAGGATGCTGTATATCCGGCGGTTTGGGGCGACTTTCGTGGCCATCAAGAAGATTTCCCACGGCAATGCCGATGAATTTGGCGGCGGGTTGAGGGGCCGCAGGCTGTTGTCGGCAGCCAAATTGAAGAAGAAGCAGCGTAAGAAGGCAATGTACCTTATAAGAGTGCTAGTGACGAGCGGCTCATCGGATGAGCAATTGATCGAAATTAGTTATGGGGCTAGAGCTGGTGAGTTCGAGGTTGTGGTGGTTGCTTCGTCTGGAGGAGGATTGAAGGAAAGATTTGCGAAATGGTTGGAGATGAAGATGAAAGGGATTGTCGGTGGTTTTTGGGGTGTTTGATGCTTCTTCATATGGAAATGGTTAGAGATGGGTTTGGCAATGGGTTGAAGAAATGAAGCTTGGAGTATGTTTGCTTTGAGTTAGTTGCTTGGTTCAAGTATTTTATGCGGTGTGTGCAATAAGAGATCCTGTTGGGGGTGCTAAAACTGGTTTTTAGTGCTTTCAGCTTGGATGGTGAGAGTGTGGTTTGCTTTGGTTTCAGTTCCTTTAGTAGAGGTTGGTTTGTGTTATTGTTATTGTGTTTGTTTAGTAGATGATGATGTGCTGCTTTCCTTATATCTATGAAACAAGTGATTGTGACTTTTAAAGTATTGTTTTCTGCATGTTTAGGGGCTGTTTGGTTCGATTTCTATGAAAAAAATACCTAAAAATTGATTTCTATGTATTTCTATAATAAAAAAATACAGGAGAAGTTTATAGAAATTTAAAAATTGGTGTTTTTTATTTTTTTAATCTTTCTTTGTTTGGTTCAAAATACGAAAAAGAAGAAAAATCAACTTTATAGAAAATGAGTTGAGAAGCGGAAATTGATAAGCTCGTACAAAAACTATTATTTAAATCAATGCGTTAGATTTCTCATAAATTTCCTCTCATTCTGAGAGAAAGTTTATTTATATAAAACGTGATGTTTTGTTCTCTACTTTATAGAAAATATTTTTATAATTTTTTTTAAAGCAAACATAGTTTATAGAAAACTATAGAAAAATTTTAATTATAAAATTGTCATTGTCAGGTCTTTTCCTAAAACTTTTCTACAAAATGGGTGAACCAACCACCGCCTTACTTCCGGATGCTTCTTGTTTATATATATTTGGATGCATGCTTCATTCTAGTGTTTATTTTGTATTCTTTTAGGCGTTGTTTGGCAACTTTGAGAATAAACAAGATCAATTTTTGAACTAGCTTCGCTTGGCGTGCATCAAGCTAACCTTTATTGAACTAGTTATAGTTCAAACTCAAGCTAGCTAATTTTTAGATTAGACCCTATTTAAACTAGTTATCTGTTAAACAAAGAGCGAAATGATTTATTTCTAGTTTAGTTATTGAGCAAAAGTGAACCTTAAAAAGAACTAATTTACTCTATAATTTTTACTTGCCAAACAGACCCTTATGCTCAAGTAATAACAAAAGTTTGGGAGAATCTTCACTTTATCTCGACAATGATCATGATGTAAAGGAGCTCGTCTTGTTATCTTAATAACAATATATGAAAGTACTGCTAAAATGTAGAAGTCTTTTTCTCCAATGTGAATTGTACAAGAAAATGTTAAATTAACTAAAATTTCTTATTCTACTATACTCGTATAGGCGAGTGACAAAAATGCCAAAGCCTCGTAATTTATCTTGAAAACGGACAGTCACACAAGTATTATCTTGAAATATAGTACAATACGCTCTGTCGACCTGAAAGAAAATTTTTCGGACAAATTTTCAAAACCAACCCCTTTCACTATTTATTTTCAAAAAACAACTGCATTTGCAAAAATTTTCAAAAACCGACCTGGTTTCAGTCCTGGAACTGAAACCAAGTCGGTTTTTGAAAATTTTTATCCGAAACTTCACGGGAGTTGAACTCCCGTGAAGTTTAGTAAAACTGCTAAACTTCACGGGAGTTGAACTCCCGTGAAGTTTCGTAGTTCAATTTTTTTTTTGGAACTGCGAAACTTCACGGGAGTTCAACTCCCGTGAAGTTTAGCAGTTTTACTAAACTTCACGGGAGTTCAACTCCCATGAAGTTTAGCAGTTTAATTTACGAAGTTTCCGAAGTTTTTCACAAAAACCGACCTGGTTTCAGCGCCAAGACTGAAACCAGGTCGGTTTTTACAATTAAGTTTGAAAGAGGTTGTTTTCTGAGATTAAATTTTCAAATAGGTTGGTTTTGAAAATTTGTCCAAACTTTTTCATGTTATAATATGTTCACGGTCTTCGTATATGAAAGGTTTATGTTATCATAGGAATCTCAGGCCCACCACGAATCATGGGGTAATTCTCTAATTCTCAAATTTAGCCACCTTCTTATTATATTTGACCAAATATTATTATTTTTTCAGTGAAACTCATATTATTATTATTTTATTAATAAAATAAAAAATACTCTTGATAAATAGTAATAGATTAGACCATAGAAGAATTATGTTTACTCTTAAGTACAAGATGATTCCGCCAGAAATACTAATACTATATTTTAAAAATTTGAAGAGAAATGTTGTGGGTGAATAGAGATTTTAAATTTGTCATGAAGGAGATTACCGAACGTGTCGAGTTCAACGCTGCTATGACCTTGACCGAGAAGGTGCACGATATGTTAGCATATCACCTGTAAAGTTCCTAATTTTGTAGTAAAATTTACCAAGATATCTGTATATTCTTTTCCTTGACAGATAAGATGTTCGGAGAGGGCCGTGAGATTTGCTACATGACAATTGAAAACTTGAGTTTTTGAAAAGTTTTGAGCTTTGTATGGGGAAAAAAAGGCTTGTCATTTGATTTCCACTAACTTTTTGGGGGACGAGGGAGGGGCAGTTTTGATAAGGGAGCATAAGGGGGTGTTTGGTTGCATTGTTTTTGAGAAATGTTTTCTTAAAAGTACTGACGCATGGCATTTATGTAATTAAGAGTTTTCTATACATTTCTATAAACTGTGTTTGGCTCTAAAAAAATTTACAGAAATGTTTTCTGTAAAGTGACCAAAAGTACCAAATTTTATGGAAATTGATTTCCTTCTAAAATGAGAGGAAATCTCTTGGAAATCTGACGCATTCATTATTTAAATAATAAAACTCATTAACTCTTTTCTACAAAGTTTTCACTTTTCTATAAAGTTGGTGGTGTTTGGTTACATTTCTATAAATTATAGGAAATGTTGCTATTTTCCTAAAAGTTATTTCTCATTTTCTTATTTTGAACCAAACAAGCACAATACAAAAAATAAGAAAATTTGTAATTTTTAACTTATCAAAACTTTTCCTATAATTTTTTTTAAGAAATATAAGGAAATCAAATTTGGGATAGAAAACATTTCCTATAATTTATAGAAACGTAACCAAACGCCCGCTAAACGAAAGCGGAAAAATCATTTAGTTTCGGATCTTGATCCACACACCTGCGATATAGATCCTACCCGGTTGGGCCCATTTAAACACATCCGCAACTCTCTTGACCCTATTCCTCAGTTCAACCAAGCCTATCCTCCTCCTCCTCCTCCTCCTCCTCCCAATCCATCTCTAGAAAAACCCTAACCCTAATCTCTAATCATTTCGATCTCATAAAAATATCGAGAAAATAGCTTAAAATATGGCGTTCTGCCTCCATTCGATCTCTTCCTCGCCTTTACACGCTCCGAGCAACGATCACAAACCTGCTCTGAGGTGAAATCCCATTCTAAAAAAAACTGCATTTTCCCGTGATTTTCATTTATTATAATTTTATTTATGTCATTCTTTTTTTTTCACCTTGTTTGTATTCAGCTGCTCGACGAAAGTTTTTGTGGGTCTAAAGCCCCAGTCAGCTGGTAATTTGATTGATTATTTTACCTTATTTGGATCCTAATTTTGGGTAATATAGCGACTAATGGATTCAACCAAAGTTTTAATTTTGATTGAGCAGGTGCCTTTGGTATTGGCAAGCCCAATGTAAATGTTGATTTTCACAGCAGGGTTCATAAAAGCCTCTCAATAAGGTGACATTTTTCTATCACTTGCGTTTGCGATTAGAAAATAAAATAGGATTATCTTTTGAGAATATTGCTTATGGTCATATTCACAATCTAGTTGTTCTTTGTCTTTGTTTTCCTCTCGCTGGTCTATAACTTGATTCAATATTTGTTATATGCAAAAGAAATTTTCTTTTGCCATTTTCATGTCCAAATATTTGTGAATGTATAGAATTTTGAAAGATGGTATATCTTATCAATCATTAATGAGATGGTGAAAGCTCAGCCACTCTCGTTTTAGTACTGATGATGCCTATGTTTTAACTGACCTAACTTGATGCATGGTCATTGAAAGCTTCACTGTAATTGTAAAATGGCGAACTGTGAGAATAAAAAAGAAACTGAGAGTGATAGTGGTTCTTATTGTTTACTACTTTATTTTCGGTAAAACAAGAAACTGAAGTTTTTGTTAAATACAGAATGAAAATGAGATAACTTTATGAAACGGGCAAAATGTTCTGGCCTTATAAGATCTTACTTAAGACCTGGCAGATCTTGTATGCGTTTCAATTGGTCTGACTTAACAGGGTTTTATTTGCATCTTACGATTATTACCCGTTCAATGGAAAGTAGAAAATTTAAGGAAATAATAAAGTCCTTTCCTGATGTCATAGATTAAGTTACATTTTTTATCAGGAACTGTGTGTTAGATTTGTCTATATTTAAGTGTTGCCATGAATTTGATGATGGTTTTGTAAATTTATTAGATGATACTTATGTAAATCTGTCATGTGTTTTAGGGTTTCTAATGCGAACCCAACACGTGCAAGAATATCTATGATGCCCATTGGTACGCCAAGAGTACCATATCGAACTCCTGGTGAAGGAACTTGGCAGTGGGTCGACCTTTGGAATGCTCTTGTAAGATGAAAGTTCTTATGCGTTGGGCTTAATCCATTCTGTTAACTTTCTCTATGCCCTGTCTTGTTGGAAACTGAGACTTTATTTGCTTTTTCCAGTATCGTGAGCGTGTTATCTTCATTGGACAACATATAGATGAGGAATTTAGCAACCAAGTATTAGCGACAATGTTGTACCTCGATAGCATCGAGTCATCAAAACGGCTACATTTATACATCAATGGTCCAGGTGGTGATGTGAGTGCTATTTTACAGTAATCATTTTTCTTTAGAAGTTACTTTTGCTCTATAATTTGGAAGTCTTTTCTTTCACCACAACTTTTTTCTTTGATTCTCAAGAAACAGTTATAACATTTTTGTCGTTGACAATTGAATTCGAGTTACATATATCTGTGTTCCCAAATGCAAGCCACAATTCCAAAGGCAAACTAATATCACTTAAGAAAACACTACATCTCTTACTAGTTCTTCTTTTCAACCCAGGAAGTCGTATGTATAGAATGACCTGTATAATGCACTGGAATGTCTCAGAGAGGGGCACACGTACTTGATACTCTGACCAAACATGAATATCAGCTATTATGCACAACCATGTTTTTTCCGGTTCTTAAACACGGTTAAGTATATAGCCTGAGATGCAGCCAACAAAATGACAGTGGTCAGACATAGTTAGGAAATAGGAAAGAACCCTCTCATGCTATCATTTTTCTGGTTTGACACCTGGCACCTATTTACCCCTAGAAACCTGCAGATCTGCATGTATAAATATTTTTCAGTTCCATGCTGCATCTGGTTCCGATACTATTGCAGTAGGTTGTTATAGTTTTAGTTGGGTCTGCGCTACAAAACTTTTCCTGCTTCTTAAGCTCTCAGGGAATTTTGTTAGGTGTTCAACATTGTTAAGGTTTTTAAGTAGCGTTGCTTGTAAATTGACAAGGGGAACCAATGTATGCTTCAATTTCTAGAAATCAACGAGAGGAAAAAGTGAATACATACCTTCCCTGAGACCCCAAACTCCACCAGATCTGGGCTCCTCAGCCGTTTATGCTGATTCTTATGCATTTGAACCACACCTATGTGATACTAATCCATACCTATCAGTTGTCTACTGAAAGCTTCTCTTTATTGTACTAGCATATAAGTTGGTATCCTTTTTCAGTGGAAACTCAATTCTGTTGGTAAATTGTAGCGCAGCAGGTCTATCATATTTTATGTTTTATACTTATAAATTATAGCGCAGCAGGTTTATCACTACTGTAATTTTCAGACATCTCAAAGAATGACCTTCCTTAAGATATTTATATCTACTTACAAATTTTATCTGAAGTTATAGTCTATTTTGTGTTTTATACTTAGAATTGAACAATTTGCAGCTTACACCAAGTATGTCCATATATGACACCATGCAAAGCTTGAAAAGTCCTGTTGCTACCAACTGCGTGGGCTATGCCTATAACTTAGCAGGATTTCTTCTTGCTGCTGGAGAGAAGGTATGGTCACTTTGGCAGTGTTTTATTGTTAGACATCTAACTTATTTGTTTGTTCTTGTTTTACATCTTATTAAGGGTAGCCGTGTTGCCATGCCTCTCTGTAGAATTGCACTTCAGTCACCAGCCGGAGCTGCTCGTGGCCAGGTACAATTTGCAGTCATCGACTAATGGTATAAGCTGACACTGTGTAACTCTGAAGTTTAATTTATCAATGTTTTATAATAGGCTGATGATATTCAAAATGAAGCAAATGAGCTCCTTCGAATCAGAGACTATCTGTTTGGGGAATTGGCCAAGAAGACTGGGCAACCTGTTGAAAAGGTAAATCTAACTGCACCTTTCATTTCTTCAGTTCGCAGGTCCCTGTTTCTTGGGAATTTCGTTAAGCTTTAGGTTCCCTGTTGTGTCATGTTCAATATTTTAGCTGTGCATCAATTTGATCTTGTGATTCGAAAAGTACTCGTTCGCTATTTTACAGTACATGCGAGTTAGGTCACTTTAACTAGACGTTTCCAAACCTGCGTGGTGGATTATCACCATCCAAGCCTTGCTCCCATAATGAGGGGGTGGCTGAAGAACAAGACTAAGTTCAGAGAACTTAAAATTTACTCAAGTTTTGTGACTGGTTCTCAACGTGATATCAGCCCTCATGAGTTGGTGCCAGATTCCCGACCGAGGGAACTACAAACTGACTCAAAATCTTGCTGGCTAGTTAGTGGATGGGAGAGCTCTCTTTTCTTTCACCAAACAGCTTAAGTTCACGCAACCTAGAAGTATGGGTTGGAGAGTTATTTTAGATCGATTCTTTTCACACAAACTAATACGTTAGCATTCTGGCTCTGAGAGATGTCGACGTGGCACCTGTTGGTTTCTTTTCACACAAACTATCTACTACCACTCTCTGGACGCTTTGCCTTTTTACTAATTGGCTCACATTTTTGGGATTGCTCTCTCAATGTGGCACAATTATTGCGTAGTTTGTTAGTTCATATGCCCCATTAATATTGTCAATATTCTCATTTGTTCAAGTTGTTCGTGATCTATTACAGATCCACAAAGACTTGAGTCGAATGAAGAGGTTCAATGCGCAGGAAGCCCTGGAGTATGGGCTAATTGATCGGGTCCTAAGACCAGCCAGAATCAAGGCTGATGCACCTCGCAAGGAAGTAGCAGGGACAGGCCTTGATTAAGTTTGTGTGATTGTAACAGTTTTAATCTAATGTATCCAATAACAAGATTCTCATGAGATGAAGCGTGGCGAGTTAAGAGTTCTTTTGTTCTTCCTTCATGGTTTTCAGAAAGATGCAGATGTTTAAATTGAAGGTTATATTTGTTAAGCACTCATCACATGATTTTCAAGTGAGAAAAAAGAATCCATGCGAATCGCTTCTCCATTTTTTTTTCTCGTGTATGATTCTTATTCATCGTTAAAAAAAAATCACATAGCGTATGTGTTTCTTTCATTACACTGACTCGTGGCGGAAAATTTCAACTTCAGATGGATGATACTGACCTTTTTTTCTGGCTGGAGATGACTTTGCGTTTTCATTCTTTGCACTTGTCAACCACGTGCATTTCGCTCGCCTTTGATCCAAGTATAATGTGACATAATGTCAGCAAATAATAATAATAAGAGGATTTGGAAAAAACAAAAATATCAGCAAGTGAGAATCAAATAGAGAGCGGAGCATCCAATATTTGTTCAGACAAATTCCTCTGACCCAGTTCTCAACTTAAAACTCATTGGAAGCAAATTACACAGCAGACAAGCTCAGGTTAGGCTGCGAAAGTACTGCGCAACAATTCACTCGTGATTTTGTGAAAGTTTTCTCCTGAGGATTCACCACGGGCCAAGACCTTTTCGGTAGAAATATAATTCTTCTGCCCTGCTTGGCATGTTAACTTGCATTTGGAGAGACAATGATATGGAAATACTCGCCACCATTGCTGAAGCCTATACGAGTAATCACATTCTCATCATATAAATAACTCACTCAAATTTTACACGAAAGAAGTACTCCCACACGAGTAATCCCATTGCTGAAGCCCATACGAGGAATTGGCGATAGCAAAATCTCTCAAATTTTACAAGAGAGAAGTACACCCCCAACGAGTAATCCCATTCTCATCATATAAATAACTCACTCAAATTTTCCATCTGACCGTTCTTGTTAGACCGAAAAATAATAACAAGAACACCCTCCTCACATTATGGAGACCTAAATGCCATCCTTTTATTTAATCACCTCATCACAATCAACCGCCTGATAACCACACCATCTTGCATTTCTACACTCATAAAAGTCTTGCCAATCTACGTGTCTTCCTAAAAAAAATATATCTGAGAGAAAAGAAGACGCACATAATACTTTCTACTCGAACTATGCTTGTAAAATATAAGACCCAGTCGAACAACAGTTCTACAAAAACAGATCCTATAATTACACATCTATACTACTAGAGACAAGTAGTAGCCAGTAAAGGCCCTAGCTATTTACTCCAGGCACTATCTTGAGAACACTTTTTTTCACCTACGGCGATGCTGGTGAAGCCTCTGAGCTTCTGCTACCGCTATCCTATCTGCATACATTGGGAGGCGAACTGTCTCTGCAATCTCAGAGAGCAATACTTCCTCCGTAATATTGTCCTTGATACTGCGCATAACCTGTGTCCATTACCAAAATTATTAAGTGAAGATTTTCCTTTTGAAAAACTTACAAGAATGATTAAATAAAGCTAAGGTGGAAAACTTATAAGAATGATTAAATAAGGGTAAGTTGCATATGAACCAACCCCCCGCCCTCAAAATTTAAAAAAAAAAGGAAAGAAAAAGAGAGGGAGAGAGAACCCCAACCAACAAAAAAAACCCTCCAAAAAACCCCTCATTTATATAGCCAACCCAAAATTTTGGATGAAGGCTTTGTTGTTGTTGTAACCCCCCTCAATTCATGTGGAACAGGGGTGTTCGCGATTATCTTACTAGAAATGGCATTTCACGGGTGCTAAACATGAGTTAGGGGGATTTGGTGCAACTGAAGGTACAGATGCAAGGGTTATAAGCAACTCACCCTTACATAATACATGAAATCATATAATTTGTTAAAAATAGATATTCTCTCAAACCCAAAATCTTTACTGATAAATTGTATTCCCATTTCTCTTGGATCTCAATGAAAATTTCCATGTGAAATTCAGGCATGAGCAGTTTGCATTAAGTTTACCTTTCTGTAAGTGTTGATATCATTTGGAGTGGATTTATCCACTCTAACACGCATACACACCCAGCTGTCGGCATCTGCATCCCAGCAGCACTCAACAATCTTGCCAGAGAGGGAAGAGATGTCCTCATCACCTACAAATAAGCAAGTGAGGTCTTAGAACGAAATCATAAATGATAATGCTAAAAAAATATTCCTTTTATGCGGAGACCCATGGTATTCAAAATATCAGTGATACCATACAAACACCTGCTATTGATGCAGAAAACCTGATTCGGACAAAAACATATTATATACAGGGTCCACATAAAATGTTTGAGCCACTAATGACTAATTTACATGTGCTATAGATGATTACGAATGGTTATGCAAGAATATAACAAATGACTGACCTCTAAATACAATTTGAGCTCCATCCATAAGCTTCTTTTTTCCTCTCTCATACAGAAAAAGCAATTGTCGGTTCTCACTTCCCACCTGTACATGCAGAAATATATCATAAAAGACTCAAACTTCACATGAGGATCGCAAACATGCAAACAACTCAGCAAGCCAGAAAACATGTCTTACAAAAGATACAAGAACTAAAGCAAATAATGAATACCTCAAAAAGGAAATCAACTGAGTTCATTTGAGGATATTTCCATTTCAGAAGCCCTTCATGGGTACGGGGTACATATGGATCATCCCAGCCCTGGACAAAAGAACCATGATAATAATTGCTACATCAGTGCATTTTACAATAATTTCAAGAAGAAAAAAGAGGAAATGATCACATTAAATCTTATATACCCTGCAACCATACTGATGATGGTAAAATTCCATTACTATTAAAGAAGCATTCACATTTTACTGCCCTACATAAAACAATAACGTGAAAAGGCCACAATCATGGTTTAAAGACGTGCTGCGTCAGCATTTGTGAGAAGCCCTACCACAAAGATACCTAACGAGAGGCGCCACAACATGCCCTCTACTGAGTCATTCCCTATCCCTGATCTTCCTTCTATTCTTTTCTCTTTCCTTCTCTTCCTCTAATCTTTTCTATTCTCTCTCTCTCCCATCTCTTGCAGCCAGCAAGGCAGCAACAACAATTAGTTGCCTGCTGCTGTGTCATTATATGAAGCAGCGGCATGATGGCAGTGCATCAGGGAGAAACAGCAGCTGCTTCTACTTGCGCGTTGCTGCCAAAGATGTGAAACAGGGAAAATTTGAAATAGAGGGAAAACGAAAGAATATAGAGAAAAGGAGATGAGGGATCCTGTCCTCAGAAAGCACTTGAACCCCATGATGAAAAGCCCAACCACCATAATGCATACTGAGTTGGGTTACATTGTCATGCATTTTTTTTAAGAAACAGAAATCCTGAGGACTTCCTTTTTCTAATAAGAAACTCTGAAGGCTGAATGTTGGAAAATTAACAAACTGCAGCAAGCTCTTGAACCCCATGATGAAAAGCCCAACCACCATAATGCATACTGAGTTGGGTTACATTGTCATGCATCTTTTTACGAAACAGAAATCCTGAGGACTTCCTTTTTCTAATAAGAAACTCTGAAGGCTGAATGTTGGAAAATTAACGAACTGCACGGTTAATAAAGAAAAGCACTTGCTATGAGAGTAAGTGCTGAGGTTAGACACATAATTCATACACCAATGCAGAAAAGCAAAAATGAAATGATAGCACAATCAGGTACCTGAAAAATAAGGCCATCAGCTTCGTGACAAAGATTTGGTATAAAGTCTTTTAGCAGCTTATTAACTGTAGATAGTAACCAAAATCCCTTCTGCCTAACCTGTCAACTCCTAATAATTAGTTAGTTGAAGAGGAAAAATAATGAAAAAGCACGACTACTAAATGAATCAATGGCTAATCTCCTTACTGCAAATGGCTCCATGTCGTATCTATATATTGGGTTGCATTTACCCTCGCTTTCAAACTGTTTCCTTTCATGATTTCTAGGTCGAATTACTTCTTCCTCAAGTAGTTTCCACCTTTCAGAAAAGGGCAGCTGCAATAGTAAAACAGGATAGGATGACAATTATTTGATGTCATATAGAGTAAACAATAAAGAAATAATGATAGGTCAATCTCATGCTAATCAAAACCAAGAGAAACAGATAGACTAAATTGAAAATATATATATTTACAAAAAAACAGGCTGGTACGATGTCCATGTAGAGAATTGTTCAGATTATTTGGGGGAAAAAATACATATCAAGAGTAGCATTTGTCTTATGCAAATGTAACTAGAAGACTGAAAATCCTTATTGGCTGCACACAATAAGAATCTTTGATGTTGCAACTGTCAGACAAAAAATAAAATAAACTAAAAAAAAAATTTAAATCAACAATCATGTTAGCCTTTTATTTTGCTTTCATTTTTTTGCATGTGTGAAAGTTTGTTAGTGAGACTCTCTTTTGAATCCTTTTGATGAGGTGTGGTACAGGGCCCTGCCAGAACTAGGAGAAGTTAAACAAACACAGATCGAGGTACTAAAAATTATACAATGTTATTGATAGCGGATAGCGTCACATAGCGGTGAGGCATCACTAAGGCTATTTGGGACTATTGGGGCAAAATAGCGGTAAAAAGCACAAAATCAAATAGCGATCTAATTTAGATATGTGTAAATACTAAAAAAATATTAAAGAAAAATCTAGAAAATCTAAAAATGCATATTTGATGATTTAAAGAGATCCTAAACATGAAATAGACATGTAATCATCACATAATACAAAAGACGATTGGAGGAGAAGTCAAATAGTTGTCGTCTTCGAGAAGATGAGCTAAGCAGTGAGAGAACTGCCCTAGGAGAAGCTCACGGTGAAGGAGGTGAGAGAAAGTGCTGAGTTATGTGCCAGAGGCTATGAGAGGCGGCGGGAGCACCCTAAAAATCGCGGGAGGCGGTGAAATGCAATGGTTAAAGGTCGGGTTTAATTTTAAAAAAATAAACCCCACACCGCTTTTAAATAGCAGTCAAAAAGCCAATTTTGCATGCAATCGCCCGCTATTTACCGTTAGGGCACGCTATTGGTAGCTTTTGCGAACGATAAACGCATATTCCGCAATATGTCACCGGTATTGGGTGATAGCGTAGAGGGAAGGAACCGCTAACACTATTAGCACCGCTATTGCGGGGCTATTTACCGCTATTTATAACAGTGAAATTATATGATACTTATCAACTTCAAAAGAGATGGCCCTTTGAAAAATGATTCTTTTAACAGACTACAAACATGTTTCGCCATTAACCTTAATACGGTTTCAATTAGCTAGTTTAGTTGCAAGGAAGGACTTGTGAAGTAATTGGAATCAGAAGCAATTTTTGCAGTGACATGACCTGTGGATATGATAACAGTAACTGTCAGCTTACACTTACTAATGGAACTAAAAAAAAGATACTCACGTGCTTGTACACACATTAAGGGCATAGACCTGGATAACAAGGATGTCAATAAAGTCCAAAGGTAAAACCAAGAAATTAGTAGGATGCCTAATTCACACAACTGGCAACTAACTTAAGAAAAGTCTTTCATCGCCAGACCCAAAGCCTAGTATTTTTCCAGGTGTTTAGGGAATATAAAGAAACTCCAAGTACCCACCTATCTAGAATCCTAAAATTAGTTCAACTCAAAGTTGTCTTCTGATATATTCAATGGATGGAAACCGAGATACGTATTAGAATAAAGAACTAAATAAAATCCAGAAGCAACTAAAATATAGAAGTCATAAGTTCACCTTGATGATCTGGTCAGTTACACATAAGAGCACTCATGTCTGTCGTTCATTTCCCCTTGTAGTTTTCATTTGGGTATTTAACTGCTAACTGCTAACAGACTTTCCCAGAGAAATTATTTGTCAGTTTAAGGTTTACCTTGATCTCAATTATATAATCATTTTTTCCCTCTTTATTTAAGAGATATTCCATAAAATCTAGTTGTCTTTTCATGTATTTTCCCCTGAACTTGTTTTTTACTATTATAAAAAGCTGAGACATTTTTTTGCTGAAGTTGGATATAGAAACTATGATGCAATGAGGCGCACTATGATTAATCAAGGTAAAGCCCTTGCTACAAAAGCCACCCAGCAGTTGAAGTTGTGAAGATGCACCTCACCCACACACCCACACAGCACACGCACACACACACATGAGCACCTTTAAGTGCTTGAGTCAGATGCTTGCAGGAATAATTTTCCAAAAATATTATTTTAACTCATACATGAGCTCATACACGCACATGCGCACACACGAGCAGACATATAGTGTCCACACATGTTCACAGAAATCTTTCATTCTTCTAGTAGTGGTAATACCGCTTTTAAAATACCAATTTAACCATAATATACCCTACAAAGTACAAACATTAAAATATCCACATGGGATTAGTTTCATGGATCAACACATAATCCATCAGCTTTTTCGGAATTTTCTTGGATCAGTTCTCAACTTTGATTCCCGCAGACTCCTAACAGATTTTGTCAACAAAACATGACAAGAAAAAGGTGCTGCATGAAATGAACCAGATTAGTTGACACGATGAGATTTTATTAGAACTATAATTTTTTCTCCAAATCCCGATGTAGAATGCTCACTGAAAAACCTTAAAAATTTTGTCTTTTAGATACCTAATGAGCAATGAGTCATAGGATACTATTAGTACAACTCATTTAATGTACAATTGTTATTTTCAATAATAATTTAATATTCCTTTAATATTCCTCAACCAACATATTGAGGCATTTATGCAAGAAATAGCTAATTAGAGGAAGTACAGAAACTGGTGGCACATAATCTTAACTTGATGGCGGATAAATGTAATCAAATTAACCATTTCCATGAGAAGATCTCTGACCTTTACTACAGAACGAGAACTAAGTGCCACCAAATCATATATCAGATATCTTCTCTTAAGTCCAGAAGGTATTTTGTCGATAACCATTTCTCCGTCAAGCAATGTCAAGTTATGGAAGCCCTTGCAAAAATGAAATTTTGAGACATTCAGATCAAGAGTTGACTTTTAATATAAACTAAAATTGACATTTTGACAAGCTAAACCAGGATCAGTACGTACCAACCTCATTAATATTCTTCATAGGAAATCGCATCTGGATTCTACGGAAAGTAAAATTTCGATCAATTAGGTAGCAGCCATGGGTGGTAATAAGCATCATATACCGGGTCCCGTCAGCTTTCCATGTAGCATAATAATAGCGTTGCCTAAGTAATTGCAGATTCTCCCTGCATATGAATCACAATGTTAAGAAATGAAGTCCAGTTAATATAAAATGTTGTAAATAACACAACAATAATTTATTTCAAGCAGATAATTTACACAAATTGCAATTATTTGTTTAGTAGAGCATTAATATAAGAAGTCAGACGATATACGTGACCATAGCTTGATTTTATCCCAGATTCAGCACAAACATTCATTGTCTTACTTGGTTTTGCTTGCTAGGGATAAATACTTCTTCAGGCATTTAAGGTGTAAGACCAACTTTCGACTTGAACAGGCCTGGGCACTAGATATTAATGTACTGCAGTACATAAGATGGATGCAGGTTTTGTGAGTGGAGGTGGCATAACCAGGAATCCTTGAAAATAATAAAGGAGAAAAAAGGGTTAGCTATGAATAAGGGTCAGACACACTAAGAACCCTCTGAAGACAGAAGGATATTGTAAGAGGTTAAACTATCAATGGACCCATAAGCTTCTTCTATCTTGTGCCGGAAGTGGATTAGGAATAGGTAAAAAGAACATTTGCGTACAACACCAAGTCACTAACAAATATGGAAACCTTTGTTCACCTAAAAAATACTGCAAAACGAAGTGTAATTTATACTTTTGACACAATATAAATGTTGTATACAATGTACAGATCACTATTTATCTTTTTTCATATTGGAATTGGAATAACAAATCAACACATTTATTTCAGTCACACATACATATATTTAAAAAAATGTGCATAGTAGTCCTCTTCGTAGATATCATTTGAGTCACATACACCTGTGTCGGACTATGACAGTCATGTCCGTGCGCTAAAAGCATGTTGAACAACCTGCTTAACACTAAAAAATGCTCCATTTGACCAAAGAGCAAAAAGCTGTGTGCCAATCAAACCAACTGCAGTTTAAAGGAAAATTGGTTGCTCATTACAATACAAGTACGACTGAGTATCAATTTGAGATCAACTCTATTAGCTGGTAGTCAGCATCAGCTAGAGGTTTGGGTCAAGGTCTAGGAAAAATCACTTGAAGAGAAAAGTAAATCAATGAATAAATTCAGAAAATTAATTTTATAGGAGGGAATAGGAGATGCAGAAGAGCCAAAAGGACATTGGATAACAACATATGAAAGAATGGACAACATAAATTGAAGCATCCCGGCCCATGCAGCATGGATTCAGAACAAAAATAGTAACAAAAAGTGTGCACTAGAGAACACATGCACCCAAGAACTTATCCAGTGATGCAGAACAACATCAATTTGATCTTGAAGCAAGCGAGCTTGGACTGAAATCTTAACCTTTAGCCGTTGAATTTCATGGTTATTAGGCCTTGATGTGGTTAATTTTTGAAAATTATTTGGTACCATTACATACCAAAGAAATTCCTCCAATACTTCAATATAGAATGAATGGTATAGGAAAACTAAACCTGTTGAGAGAAACAGGATGTGATCCCGGAAATTGTGCATTTCCTCTCCCCTGTAATCATGAAAAACAGAATAGCATAAGTGAAACAGCTTCATGAATGGTCACAAGATATAAACTATTTCAACTTTCAACACATCTAAACTCTCGATAGTTCCGTAACAAGAAATCAAAGATGAATCAGATATATTATAGATCACAACATAATAATCGACACTGCTGCTAACTGTTTCACAAACAGGAATGACACTTTCACACGAGCAAACACAAATTATATTCAGCAAAATCTAAAGTTTATGCCATAAAGCAGAGAGGGTGAAGCAAGACTAAAACAAAAGAAAGGACAAAAGGAAAAAAAAACCAAGTTTTAATTGACAATCAAAGATCACCACTTAACGGACAATGAAAATGTGATCATTCAGTTTAAATGTACATGAATATCCTCTTTTTTTTAATTTAAATGCTGAATTGAACCCTATCTTTCTATATGTAGGATTTTCTTTTTCCTTTTTTATGGGGTTTTTTGTTTTTGGCACAAGTTGATTGCTACGTTCAAAAATGACTTCTAAGTGGCTATAATCTACCAACTTACATTTAAAAATCAGAAGACCATGGTTCTCCAAATTTATCAGAAAGAAAATTCTGCAGCCTTGTGAACTTCTATCCTAACTTAGGTAGGTCAATACTATATGATAATGTTAATCTCACGCTTTGGAGGACTATATGAGATACTACTTTAATTCTGTGGTAAGATCTGAACTTAAGGTTTTGTATTAGCATACATTTTTTGCTCCATATAATAAAAAACACTTAGCATAATGGTCATACTATTCCTTTTTTAACGACATATTGGCCACATTGCCATTCTCCTCCCATACTGTAATTATGCTAAGTCAGAAAAATAACACATCTGGCTAAAAGAGACTCCGTAGGCATTTAGATGAAACTCAATGCTGTATCGTTTTTAGTCCATTGGGCAGGAAAGGGTTTTTTCATGTGAAAGATGTTCCAATAAAATTGGGTACCATGGTTCTTTCTCCAAAATTATCAGAGAGAAAAGTCTATACCATTCTGAACTTCTCTCCATACCAAATTTTCTCAATTTTTTTCCAACGAATTGACATGTTTTCTCCATATATTTCATTCGCATTCTACACCTCCTAGGTACAATAATATTATATGCTAATATTGATACCATGCTTTGGAGCAATATATAAGATGCAATTTATTTTGGGGTAAGATCTGATGCATAGAAATTATGGCTTGTATTAGCATACAACTTTTTGCACCCTATAGTAACCAACATTTAGCATAATGGCCATACTAGTTCTCTTATAAGTGGAAATAAACCAAATAATTAACGAAGTATGAGAAACTATTAGGTTATATTTGATTCAGTAGTTCATTTAACACTAATAAAATAGTTTTAGTATTTGAATTCTTAAAACAAATAGAATTTAACAGATGCATATTCAATTCGTTTGTTTACCAAATATTCATTTAAAACTTCATCGCCTATAATTTGTATTATCACACACATGATGTTAATATTTTCAACCCACTTACATTTTCTACTTAATATCTATATACTAATTCTGAGATATACTTAAAGCGTACTAAATCACTTTTCTAACAAAATATTCAAATTAAATATATATACATCACAATTATAAAGGAACAATTTTCAATTATAAATTTAAATACTACATGAAAATCAAATTCTTCAGCAAAATAAATATACTTAATATTCGATAATTATTCGTGAGTGTTCATGAATATTTTATCAAATAAGAGTATTCAAGTTCAAAATTGAAACTCCAGAACTGGGTATCTGAATTCAGATTCGAATTGGAGAATATTAAACAAATACAAATACAAACAACTTAGTACTCTAATTAATTCCTTTCCACCCCTACTTATAATGACATAATGCACATATTGCCATTTTCCTTCCTTAAATTAGGTCAGAAAATACCATTTTTAGCTAAATAAGGGACTCCTTAGGCATTTAGATGAAACTGCATGTAATGGGTAGATGAAACTGCATGTTATGGTTTTTTTAATCCACTGGGCCGGGAAAAAAAATTCAGGTGAAAATTCAAGTCTTTAGACACTTCAATAAAAATGGGGGACCATTTCCTATATTGACTGAAACCTAGGGAGTGTTCTGTCATTATTCCATGGTGCAAACTAGGACAAGACAATTATCAGCAAGAAGAATCTGCTATGTACTCTTAATTGGCCTGTTTGAAGCCAAATCAGCAACTCATTTAAGCCTGAACCAAAGCTCATACGACCAACAAGAAACCCACCCAACTCCCCCCAGCCCAGAAACATCTTAGGAGAAAATGAAAAGCTATATTTCTCATATTTGCTACAGGGAAGTGCATCAACCGCTTACGTGCAAAGTACATAAAATATCCCATTTTGATCAATAAACACGCAGAATTAAACTCTCTATGCAATTATAAGTAACATTGAATGGAGTTTGTAACCACTGACTTAATCTGAATTAAACATGTAATGCAAAAATTAAGACTATGACAGCAATCTAATTTGTCTCTGTAAATTGTGCATAAGGAGATATCCATGTGATAGATAAAAAAGACAGTTGCAGATTACATACACTAGGAGTCAAATCAAATAACTGGTAACAAATATGGCGCATAGCATCTTGCTGGTCATAAGGTATTGGATCTCCTAGGACATCATCATTTGTTATCAGTGTGTTCTCCACATGTTCCTGCAACATAAAAGCAGTACAAAAAGTTAAGGAAAGGAGTTCATGGATGAACTAGACACATATGAGAACAAAGCAAGTTTCCAGTCTAGAAAAAGCCTGCCACATTAAGTAGATTTGTGGCCCAAACAAAGTAGCACTTACATAACAGAGCAACACTGTTTACAACTGAGTACGTCTGCTCATACATAGTGTGAACTATGAAGTGAATAATATAGTATACAATTGAATATGCTGGTTCATATGAAAGCAAGACAGGAGTGTTTGGGATCACACACCTGCATGCATGTTGAAAGGTTTATTAAAGATATGTACGTCCTTGCATGTGGTAGAAGGTGGAAAAGCAATGCCCTTTACAATTTTTTAGTAGGAAAATTCTTATGTAGGCTTAGCCAGCACAAGGACAATATTTCTTTAAAACTACAATCACTGTGGATTCTAACCTCAATGGTTTATAAATTATAAGAACACACTTAGATTTTTTGGAACATGAAATATTTCAACTGGTACATATTAAAAAATTATATTTAAACATACACGCATAAAATCTTCAGTAAGCCCAAAGAAAAACTAATAGATCTTTCTCGAAGTGAAAAAAAAGAAGGTAATTTACATACCCTTACCTGATTCAATATGTTCAAAACTTTCTCAACCACATATGATCTTAGAAAATTTACATGACATTCTGTGGAACAATTATAAGACCCGCAACATTTTATGGATCAGAAAGTTGGGCCATTAAAAAAATATGTGCAGAAAATGAGTGTAGTTGAACTAAAAATGTTACAAGGACGAGTGGATATACATGCTAAGAGGATTAGAAATGAGTATAATCACAAGAAGCTGAAGACTGCTCCTATCGAGGATAAAATAAGAGAATCATTTGACAAGGTTTGGTTATGTGTAATGGAAGCCATAAATGCACCAATTAGGAGAAGTGAATAAATTATCATTCAGAGTGAAAGGACTAGAGTCAGGCCTAAGGAAAATTGGTTAGAAAACAGTTAAGAATGATATGATAATGGTTAACTTAGTGGAGGAGATGACCCTCAATAGAACTAATTTGAATAGTAGTATTCATGCAGCCAACCCCCAAAAAATTGAGATAAACGATTTGTTGTTATTGTTGTATAAATTTACATGATAGTAGAGCATGTAAAGCATGCTATTCATTAGTGAATGGTGTGATGAGTTTAGAAGTTGCAACTCTGGTTCATCTTATCACGACCTGATGGATTTTATTAAACTAGGGCAAGAAATTGTTAATAAACCTTTTCCAAAGTGTAATGAACTGGAATAATGCAGTTTCAACATTATAATATTAGGTAATCTACATGAGAGAAATGTATAATGAATGCTACACATAAGATGAATATGATTATAAACATTTTGCCAGAAAATTATGGCGAATTAAACATTTTTCAGCTGTTGTGGACCATTAATAACTAGGACAACAGATAATCCTTCATTATATATGTAAGGCTGAAGAAAAGATTAAATGTGGACCATTAATAACTAGGACAACAGATAATCCTTCATTATATATGTAAGGCTGAAGAAAAGATTAAAAGAAAAGAGAAATGCAGTTTATCAACAGATAATCCTTCATTATATATGTAAGGCTGAAGAAAAGATTAAAAGAAAAGAGAAATGCAGTTTATCATTCCATCACTAGCAATGTGAAGACTGACAACATATAAAGTAGGAAAGCCAGCATAATTAGAGTAGTCCATCAAGCATCAAAGTTATGATGTTGCTTACATGAACTATTTCAACAAAACTAGCATAGTCCAGTCTAACACGAGCATGAAAATACATAAAAGCTAAAGCCAATGCAGAATAGTAAAAACAAATTGTGAACAACAAAGCTAAAACTCTCTTTGCTATACATACATGCAAAGGAGCGTGAGCGTCAGTATTTCCATCATCATCCTCATCTGGCATAGCTTCACCATTCAAATCAAGATCTGAAGGTCTCTTCCATTCTGGAGTGGGAGGACAAATCAAATTTTCAGGACTTTCATGGTAAAATGTGTACAGTGCTTCAATGTAATCTTGTTTGTAGATTCCTGGAGGCCGCTTCTGAGCAAATACGTTTACCGCCTGGCAAGCAAAAGATTATAAGCAATGGTAAGAACAAAACAAAAAAGGCTCCTAATAAATACTCACGTAACACACAAGTACCTCTGCTACATGCATAGGCTGTGAACGCATGAGGAAGTTGATAATCATGAAACCCGTACGATTATGCCCGTGTGTACAGTGGACAAGAATATACTTCTTTGAGTGCTTATGACGGGAGAGGAACTGCATAACCTGACATGTGGAAAACAGAGACAAAATTATGAAGAAAGCATTTAAAGCTTTAGTTTCTGCAACTCTAAAAGCACATACATGAACATGATCGAATAATTATAAGATAGAAGTACTGTGCATTTGAAAGTATGCCCACGACACATGATGTTTTCAGGCTGCATGTTCCTGAAATCTGCTTTTGCATGTACTGGCTTGAGATGAAGTAAATTTGTGTCTTTCTTTTGAGTGTGGGGATGGGTGGTGGGTGGGTGTACGTGCGCTTGTGTGCATTTTTTTCCTTTTCTTGTTCCTTGCAAATGCATGTGTACATGTAAGTATGCATCAATAGTTGTTGGTATTGCACAATACATAAGATTTGAGCATTAAAAGATATCTGATATGGTCTTACCAGTCAGTTCTACTTAACATTTATATCAAGAACAATATGATATGTTTCACGTTCATTTCATACATCTAGAACAGTTTTGAGTTATTGAGTCTTTTTTCCAAGTTTTGAGTCCATTAATTACTTTCATTATGCCAAAGTCAAAATTAGGGGTTTTCCCACATCAGAGCCACAAAACTGGTTCCTCCAAATTACCTTTGACTCTCATGATAATGAATTTATCTGACATCATAGAAGACCTTCCCAATCCCCTTTGAGTGATCCCTTTGAGTGATTCAAATGTTTACAGATCCTCATCAAAGGCATTTGAAGATCCACAAAAGAACACCCACTCTC
>NC_033796.1:8117773-8125383 GCF_001876935.1 Asparagus officinalis
CACACTATGAGATGGAGCTAAGCAACCTTCTAAGGCCTACATATGCGTCCAGGTTGTTTGGGCTCATCAGACACGAAAGAAGGAGATCTTTTAAGTTTGTGTCTTGAACCCAGAAATAAATGCATTCAAATGGAACGGGTGGATGAAGTTAAGATCTATTCTCTTCTTCGAAACTCTTCTTAATATGTGATTTGGACTAAGACCTAATAGGTTGACCTGCCAATTCAAACTTCTATGGCAAAACACAATCAATACTTAACCATAATGCAAACAACAAGCAAAGAAGTTGCATATGATATGAGTACCTCATAGACAAATGAATTGACAGACTCATTATCTGGTACAGCATCCCGCCCCTTGCATCGGATCTGCAATAGTGGAAGACTGTATTAAGTTAGAATTCTACAGAATAAGATCCCATCGCTCCCAGCTTTTATCTAGAAAAAATGAAGAGAGAACATATTTTACCTTGATGTGCTTAATACCTAGCTTTGTCCATTCAGATGGTGAATAGTACCGTGTTGTATTTGTCAAATCAATCACCAAACCAAGCTGGAGAGTGGTGAAAGAGGAAAAATAAAAAAAAAAGAATCAGAGGTCACAACCAAATAAAACCATGCATAAAACAGTTGCCAATCGAATAAAGCATCAACATGCATCAATATCTGCAAGAATCATATCTATCTTTTGAACTTCAAAATTAAAATGAATGGCGACAAAAGTTAAGTGCTTGTACAAGGCAACCTTTACACATAGCACTGCCAAATTTCAGTGAACATCGCAACTATAAAACCTGTGGGCTCACATAATGCATCTTATGTAGCGCAGCTTATATTATAATATGAAGGTTCACATGACCTTCACGCCTCGTTTGGTACGCAAGAATGAAGTCAAGTGCAATGTTACATTAAACGTTGGGCGCTTCTAGGCGTCGGACTTGGCGCCTAGCGCTTAGTCGCCTAGGCGGGCGCTTAAGCGGTTTCTGGGCGTTTTTTTTCTTTCTTCATTTAAGTGGTGGTCGATGAGGTTTTGCTGAAGGTCAGAGGAGGTAGTGGAGGTGTTCATATTTGAAGGTTAATGGAGTTTGGAGGACGTGTAGGCTACGACACATAAAATCACAATCAATGCCTACAGGGTGCAATCCACGTAAGCAGACAATGCTCCCCTAAACGCTCGTAAAATCTAGGTGGGCATCCTAAATACCGCCTAGGCGCTAGGCGCTAGTTAGGCGGTCTAGGTACCGCCTAGGCCTAGGCGTACCCCTAAACGGACTAGACGGATGTTTTTTAAAACAGTGGTCAAGTGTGAATGGAATGGAATGGAATGCGGGAACGGAATGTACATTCCCATTCTCATGTTTGGGTGTGTTTCTAAAATGACGCAAGAATAACGATCTCATTCCATTCCCATGTTTGGTATCATTTGTTTACAAGTAAAAATAAAAATTTGTTTTCTACTAATGCCCTTACAACAATATAGATATTTAAAAAAGATTAAAAAATGATAATAATGACTAAATAATTTAATTTTTTTTAAAATAAGTTATATAAAAATAGTCAACATTTCGTGTCTAAATCTTAGCATCCCAAAGTTTTTCTATGTACTAATGTGTACCTGCAAGTATAGGGAAAAACATCAAAAATCAATACTTCATACATATGCATAACATCAAGGCATTCTTCGAACAGATCAATCTCCATCTTTCTCCTTTATGTGATTTTGTAAAAGACAACATGCAATTTGTTCTATGGTTTCCTACAGAGCACCCATTTATATGATTTTTTCCCAGTCTTGTAATTACTTTAACTAAACACTTTAAATTATCTCTTGATAAATAATATTTCTAAATGAATTTGATAAGCATGTAACCTATCTCGGTAAACACTCGATGTGCTTAGAAAAAATAAATTCATGCAACACAACTGATTGCAACAATAAAAATCACATAAAATTCTAAAGAGGATCTGTTTATTGCATATGCTTACAGCTTTAAAATCATAAAATACAATTGATTACAACAATAAAAATCACACAGGATATATGAAACTCATATATCCTACATTTAATTATAAATGCTATATGTCATAAAATACACAACATTTTAACGGGAACTGATCGCATATGCTTACGATGGCCAAGATAAAATTACATACTATTATCAAGATGGATTGAAGCCACATCTATTTTTGTTTTAAAAAAATAAACCCTCAATTACCTAGGGAAGGTGATTTTACCTAGAAGATGGATTGAAGCCACACATCAATTACCTAGAGCTGGTTAAAGCCAACATACTAATCAATGCTATACTAATAAAGTAAAAAACCCGGTTGCATACTTTTGCCACTTCGCAAACTCTAAGAGCTACTAAGAGCTAATAATCAAGGGTTCATTTTTCCACATCTCATCTCATTTCATCTTATGAACACTTAATCCACTCCCTCCACATTTTGAAAACCTTCATTTTTTCCGTTTTCCAATTTCTATAAACCCTTGACTTATTATCTCTTTTTCCAAGAAAATTTAATTTGCTCTTCTTTCTTTCTCAAAGTTCTAACATACATAAAACCAAGTTAATATTGAATCCCGTGCATCGCACGGGTAACTAGTATCAAGATGAATTGAAGCCACACATATTTTCAAAATAAATCCTGCTAACTCAATGGGTAGAGTCAAACTAAAGAAAAAAATTATTGTGATATTAAGATATCATATCTATTTCGTAACTTTTAAAAAGGGTATATTTGGAATTTGTTTTATCATTTTGATTCCCACTTTAAATTGAAATGCCCATTCCTGCCAACTTAATGAGAACGCCCATATGTGGGAATGGATGAGAAGTGGGAATAGGCACTCTATCCTCCGAAAGTATGTTATGTTTGGTAGGCATGAATAGGACGTCAGAATGGGCATTCCATGCCCACCCATTCTCACATACCAAACAAGGTGTTAAAGTGATAAGAAAACGAGTGATCAACACATTTGCAATGAACACCTCGCACCCTCAGTATTTGCTTATTGTGAAAAGCAATAAACAACTATAAGATATGTGAATTACATTATAATTATTAGGACCTCTTGGACTGCATTGTCATGTGAAACAATCAGGAACCTGACTCTCAAACTTGGCTGTAAATTTGGTCTGCCTTTTAATAAAAAATTTCAGAGACCATGCTCTAGTCTAAAACTCAAAATGATTACTGGGCATGTTTTGTGCATGGTATATTTGCTCTACATAACTAGGAGGATGGAGTTAAAGAAATTAAACCCTGCTCAAACAAGTGATTTAATCATTTAGATCTAATGACAATCTCATAGGAAATTAGAAATTAACAGAAATGTTGACCATTAGCTAGCACTTAAACTAGTTCCTGACAGCTCCCACATTAAATATGAATCAGTTAAGTACTTATCCAAATTTAGAGTCAATTAACATTTTGATCACTATACCGGCCTACCAGGTTCAGTCATTCTCAGCTCTCAAAGATAGAGCCTTTCTAGGTCCTATTCCCTTCTAGGAACTACTGATTTGATTAGACACATCACCAAGAATTACCATAATCACAAGTGGATATCTCCTTAAAATGCTGAAATAAAAATGGTTTAGAATTAATCCAATTAGGAAAATCTTTTAATATAGTTTCATTTTATTGTCCAAATCCATCTATCTTGAACAGATGGTACAGGCAGAGTTCATATTGAAGAATTTTTGCAGTAAATACTTTTATATCGTGTACTATTAAAATACATGTAGAATAATGAAATATACACATAAACTAACCAAACAAAATAGCAGTCTGAAAGCATATGGTACACTTACTTCCCGCTGATTTCTTCTCAGGGAATTTATCACTTGTTTCGAAGAATATCTCTTGCCAGGAGCCACTAAATCATTATAAGATTCATCTAGAGGAACCTTTGAAGGTATCATATATCCTATGGGTTGTCCATGTGAAGGGCAATCCAACCAACCTGTAACACCAACAAAACAAAAGATTAATCATTTGAAGGAATATGTAATGGCGACGTTCTGTATTTGACGACATGTTAAAATGACAAGAAACAATAGAAGCCAAATAGAAGGTACAATAGATTGATAATGATCAGATTCAATAGGAGCAATCAACAGATTCCAAACCTTACCAAAAATGTCCTGGGAATGGAAAGAAGACACGTAGGAAACATGAATAGCAATTAGAAAGAAAAGTAAACCTGAGAAGACTAACCTCTGTGGTGTCCAATGTAAATACTTTGCACAAACCAAATAGTAACAAGGAACTTGTAAATGCCTTTTTCCCTTTTTTTGCCTCGACTCACTATCTTTAAGTTATTCTTGAATTTTCCCCTAACAAAAAGTGTTTTTTACTGGTAACATATATAGTTCTTGAGGGCATTAACAAAAACATAAAATCGCTGTACCATAAGTGACAAGATTTATTGAACAATGCCATACACAACATTGTGCCAAAAATATTAAAAAAAACCATAAATATGTGCTCGTGTAATGCAGCCTCTATTGGTTTTTCAGCATATATAAATCTGCATATCC
The DNA here is from genome assembly GCF_001876935.1 of Asparagus officinalis. Taxonomy (NCBI): domain Eukaryota; kingdom Viridiplantae; phylum Streptophyta; class Magnoliopsida; order Asparagales; family Asparagaceae; genus Asparagus; species Asparagus officinalis. The sequence continues at coordinate 8,122,320 of NC_033796.1, forward strand.
CTAACCTATAAAGCACGGTCACGGACACGGCGACACGAACACAGACACGACAAAACCCAAAAAAATAGGACACGGTTAGATTTTTTAATATTATTATTATATATAGATAAATTTATAAAATTCAAACAACAAACTAAAATGTAATCCTCAAACACAAAATACTAAGCTACTAACAAGTCTAACATTGCAAACATATAAAAATTACAAGAGAATAAAACTAAGCTACTAACAAGTCTAACATTGCAAACATATAAAAATTACAAGAGAATAAAGATCAAGTTGCAAACTAGTTCCATGGTTACAAAATATTAAGTTACTAACATTGCAAAAATATAAAAATTACAACCAAAAGTGTATCTTAAAATAAAGTTTTCAAGTTGAAACATCAAAAAGATCGTTCTATGGCTTCAACCAACTCCTTCATACTCCTCAAACACAACGGCCTCCATCGTGGACTCGTCAAGAGAAAGGGCAACAACATCTAAAATGCCGACACCTTTAAATGAGTCGAAGGCATCTCCACCAATATCCCACATTCTTGATTCCCCTTCCATATACTCTTTCGAACTTCGCGAAAGTAAGCGAAGGTTGGTGTGAACATAAACAAGATCCTCTGCACATGCCGGGGTTAGCTTGTTCCTCTTTAAGGAGTGAATGAAACCATATGTACTCCAATTCCGTTCACAACAAGAAGAGGAACAAGGTTGGCCTAAAAGCTTTACGGCCAATGCTTGCAAATTTGGAGTACTTGGACCATAAAGAACCCACCATGACTTTAGATCCATATGTCCTCTATCGGAAAGAGAATCTGGATCACTAAAAGCCTCCAAAGCCCCTGCAAACTTAGCATATTCCACGTTCACTGCCCGTTGTTCATCGGAGTTAGGATAGTATCTTCTTAAGCACTTTGCTCTTTCCATAGAGATCTCAAGATCTTGATTTGGAACTTGCCGATTGACATCCTCATTGAGCCATGTGGAATGATAGTACCTATGTTCGTTAATAACATGAATTAGCCCACAATGTATTGATTAATAGAAATATTCATATTAAAGAGTAAAATGTAAAATATTACCTTGGAACTAAAGAGTGTGCCAAGCACTGAAGCGGGGTGTTGCTCTTGTTTTATCGATCCACCAAGACCTTATGAACCACCTATAAAAGGAGATTCCTCGTTATCCCTTTTACCCTCATGCCTATAAATAGCTTGCTTCACCTTTTCTATCATTGTATCCCACATATCATACACCAAATGAAGACATGGTGTATCGGTGTCGGTGACCCTTATCATTTCATAGATTGGGCTAGTGAAGTCAAGAATAAAATCTATCTTGTCCCACCACAAATCATCGAGGACTTTCTCTTTCACAAATTGAGCTTTCCCCACATTATCTTCTCTATACAAGCTTCATCGATCACTAAGGACCATGTCTTGGAGGGCTCTCTTGACGACTTTAAACATCTTCAACATAATAATCCACGAGGCAAATCTTATGTCAGCAATCGATAGGAGCTTCATCTTGGGGTAATCATTGAACATGACAAGCCGCATAGAGTGGTTCATGATAAAATTCTTCATAAGCAATGCATCATCGGAGATCTCTGTAATCCAAAGCCGCATAGAGTGGTTCATGATAAAATTCTTCATAAGCAATGCATCATCGGAGATCTCTGTAATCCAATGTAATTGTGCATAAGCTCATGATAAAATTCTTCATAAGCAATGCATCATCGGAGATCTCTGTAATCCAATGTAATTGTGCATAAGGCACGGCATTTGCTTCCATATTCTTAGCCGCACAAATATTCTTGATAGCAAGATTGAGTGTATGAACTACACAATGAGTCCAAAATATGTGAGACCAGGTGCCCTCTACAAGCCCTCCTGCGGCCTTACATGCCGAAGCATTATCGGTTATGAATTGGATGATATTTTGCAGTCTCACCTCTGTGATGCACTTTTCTAACTTCGCTTGGATAAAATATTTATTCTTGACTTCTCCCTCGGCACATTCACGACATTCAAGAACATTGGCTTACCCTCACATACCGCCATAAAATTAATGATGAACCTCCTTTGTGCATCCGCACACCCATCACTATAAATGGAGACCCTCTTCTGTTGCCATGTGTCCCTGATGGACTCCATCAATCTCTCTACGTGAGTTTTTTCACGTTATAAGATAGTGGTCCTCATGTAATTGTAACTGGAAGGCTTGTAGCCAGAGATTTGATTGCTTGCGGCATATGTAAAAGTCTTGGCATAATATGGATTCCTTGTCAAGTTGAAGAACAATCCCCCGGTGAAGAATATCCTACCAATCAATACATCCAATTCCTCCATTACCCCCATGTTGAATGCTTGTTCCACGGTATTAGGCCCTCTCCTCTTAGTCTTAGATTCACTTGCACGATTCAGCATACTTGCACTTGCACTTACATCGGTCGTACTTGCAGTCAAAGATGTAGGCAAAGATAAAGTCTTAGGTCTAGAAGCCCTCAACCTCGCCTCCGCTTGATCCAACGTCCTTTGAAACTCGCTTAGATTTTCGGGTGTTGACTTGGAACACATCTTAATTCCAGTCCCGTTTATCCTCAAGAGGTGATTTTTAACTCTTAGAGTGTGAACCGATAAACTCCTCTCTGTAATAATTACATCTCCATCTCCAATTTCCTCCTGTCGTTTCCCCCTTTTCTCTAATTTGGTAACATATTTTTAAAACGATCATTTATCATATTGTACTCCATTGCCACTATAACTCCCTTCTTGTTCCATTTCTCTAAAGTGCAATAGCAATAATAGTAAATTAAAAAATTAACAATAGCAAAATAGTAACTAAAATCCTAATTAACAGTAAATTAAAAAATGGAACCCTAATTTAATTAACAGTAAATTCACGTGAAAACAAAAAAAAATCTTCATATGTATATTCACAGAGAGAAAGAGAGATGGATTCAGAGAGAGAAAGAGAAACAGAGAGAGAGAGATGAAGAGATCCAGAGAGAGAGACGAAGAGATCGAGAGAGACAAAGAGATCGAGAGAGACTGACCTAGCAACGACGA
>NC_033796.1:8125393-8151265 GCF_001876935.1 Asparagus officinalis
GGACGAGGACGAGCCGACGAGGACGAGAGAGACGAAGGGATTGTGGCGGCGTCGGGACTCTATTAAGTGAAGAATTAGGGTTTGGGTTTCGGTTTGGGTTTCGGGTTTTTCTTTTTTTGTTCGCGAATCCCAACCGTGTCGGTAACGAGTCGAGGGCGTGTCGGGGCGTTGACGCGTGTCGAGAGCGTTGACGCGTGTCGAACGCGTGTTCGCGTCCAACACGCGTCGGACGCAGACTCGGGGCCAAGTTTCGTGTGTTGGTGCTTCATAGTCGCTAACTACATACACCTGATGGAAGCACAATATGTATAGCTGCATATGCAGCATCATGTGTCGTTTTCAAAGCACTGTCGTGGTGCAAAACAATAATAAAAGAAGCAAGCAAGGTTTGCCAGGAGAAAGCTAGCAATTCCAAATCTAACCAACCAATGTAGAAGATTTGAATCCTTGAAACCATGTAGAAGATAATTCAAAAACAGATAAACTTTGATTGACGCCAATGAAACGTCAAAATCTGAAAGGAGCCATCGCAAGAACGACGTTTATGAAATCTCAATTGCTTTATCAGTTTTACTTTAGTGCTCCATTAGTATACTTAGAAATCACTTCTAATATTTTGGTCATAAGAAAAGGAAAGCATGTCATTTAACTTTCATATGCCTGAAGTTTTCGTAGGGTGTGCATTGACCAACAAACTCTGAAAATTTAAACTTCATATTTAGGGATCAAACACATGTTAGGCTCAGTGAACTTATAATTTCTACCTTTGGATTGATTGCACCATTATAGATAATAATCCTTGCAGCAGCTTACATAGTTCCTTCTCAAATATTTGGACAGACATGCTTATTTTCCCCCCTAGATAACACTTGTACTAGTCATTCTAGACAATTTGATCAAGTTTCTGGAATGTCGTTTGTTGGATTTATTTGATAGAAAGATTCTTGAAACAATCTTTGTTCTTAATTTTCATTCCGACAAGCCCACTTTGAATAATAGCAAGAAACATCATTTTTTCAGAACATATTGTACTTGTAAATTGGACAACTTAGTACAAGCATCTCCCTATGAGAATAAAGATTTCCTTTTCTTATTATTCATTTCAAAGGAGACATGGACAAGTCAGATTGTCTATTAAGCATGATACTCTCCATAACAAAATGATAAGAAAACAAATAAAAATTGACAGCATTAAAATGTAAAATTAAAACTGTAACGGGAATGCAGACCTTGTGGGAGCTGCCTAACCCTTCCATAACCTCTGGAAGTTCTATTTTGATGCATATAGGGAATGCAGACCTTGTGGGAGCTGCCTAACCCTTCCATAACCTCTGGAAGTTCTATTTTGATGCATATAATCATTCCTAGAAGGTTCTGAAAACTGCTTCGGACCTTCATCCCTGTTTTCTCTTTTCAACCGACGACGCCTTTCTTCACGCTCCTAACGGGTCAATAGATCATCATGTAAGTGTATTCTCAGGGGATGGAATATGATGCAAGAACATAAAGAAGAACCGACAAAAGAAATATAAAGAAGAGGAAATTACAAGAAATAAAATTCAATAAACGAGGTTTGTAGGAAAAATTGCACAGGTGAAACAATATAGAAGTGTAACACATGAAATAAAAATCAAATAGACAAGGTCTTTACGAAGATACTGCAATTTATTGCTCCATCTGGCATCTACTTTCATCAAGTCAGAAGTTAAATACGTGAAGAAAGGAGCTTACCCTAAGCATGGTTTGCACTGATTCTGATGGTTGTGCATCATCAACATATTCTTCATATGACTGTTCATCATCTTCAGGCAACGGTGATGCATTCAAGTCCATGAACTATGTTCCTTAGCTATCCACCAATTCAGAAATAAAAAAACCCCGGGCAATGTTCTTAGCTGACGAGAGAAACAAAGACACTGATCTGAAAATATTGGGCATGGAAGAAGATTGTGTGAAAATAGCATCACACAACCTCAGTTGAGCAAAAAGAGTATTTCATGTTTCAATATTGAAAAAATTAATATGTCGGTCTTACCCGATGCTACATCAGTTACACACCATCCATGCCAAAACATTAATCAATGCTCAAACCACATAATCCCACATAACTAAAAGAGAAACATCAACAAAAAGAAAACCCTTAAATCTTATGGAATATGCATGTGATAGTTAATGAACCAAATGACCATTACTTAAACGTGGGTAACATGATTACTAATTGCCAAGCTTTGATTAATGTAATTAATAGAAACATAAATGCTTCGACAGAAAAATGTATAAATTTGCGCCGGGCTCAGGCTACTATGCGCCTCAAAACTAAATACAACTATCTAATCACAATAAAACTATAATCATCTTACCCTTTCATCTAAACATTATCCACAGAATTTCAAAAGAAAGTTACTATTAGCCTTTTAGTTTGAATGACCTGACGCCACAAGGACAGGAAACTTGTTTCACTAGCAGCGAGAGGACACTGAGATTTTCCCGATATTTTCTCTTCCTCTCCATATAGTTGCCTAGAGTAGGAATTCAAATTGCAGCCAGTCTTGTTTTGACTTCGACTAACATCAAAAGCCTATACATATACTTCCTCCCAGTGCTAATAGAGTTGTTATACCATCTCAGAATTTAAATGGAAAAATACATATACTTCGAAAGATTTGCATATTTTTCCAGAAAATATGGATCAACTAGAATTTAAATAACAAAATAACTTTTGGTATGTTAAGTAGAATTAAACGAAGCAAACAAACTACTATGAAGTTATAACTGCACATTTGGTATGTTAAGTAGAATTAAACGAAGCAAACAAACTACTATGAAGTTATAACTGCACACAAATAAATTTTGTAAATAGTTAACAACCTCCTCAAGCAAACAAACTACTATGAAGTTATAACTGCACACAAATAAATTTTGTAAATAGTTAACAACCTCCTCACTCTGTTCAACGAGTTGTGAGCCCTAAACCCTAAAATCTTACATCATTATGACCTAATTAATAACTTTCTACGGTTAGAGTTAAGACGAAAATTCTTCCAAATTAAAAGGTGAAATTAGGGTTAAAGTACAAACTGCTTGTTTTCCTTTGAAATCGAGGTCAAATGCGACTAAAAGTTGAAGAAAGAAAACGAAATCGAAAGAAACGCACCTTGAAATTTCGAGGAATTGAGGTTAATTTTGCGATATCGGCGAATTGGTGAGAGATCGAGGTGGGTTCGGTTCATCTCGCACTTTTGCGAAATAATAATAGAGGGCGATGAGTTATGGAGTCCGAGTTCATTTTGGGGATTTATTTATAATTGGGGCGAGCCACGAGCGTACGATTGGAAAAGATTGTGAGACTTGGAACATGAATCTTGAGTCGCGTAACAAGGGCGGAATATTTTTCACTTAAACCCCTCTCACTGTGTTTAATTACGCATGTTCGGTACTATCTGCCTCATTCACCTGATTTTGTTGGAATTTAGTGTTTTTCGTATATCAGTCCCATGAATCTTTAAAATGATTTGTCGCTAGTTCCTCAAATAGTTAAAATGACTATGGTCTCCCGAATCTTATATCTCTTTACTGAGGATTTTGGTTGGAGGGATCAATTTGAGAGACCTTCTAGTAATTTCAATAAATTTAATGACTGGTTTTAAGACAACTTATGAAAATTGAAATAACACTTTATGTTAGGATTTAACTTCAAAATAAGCTTTTCAAGGGAACGATATGGAAAGGTATTTTGTCTTCTCTCTTTTGTTGAGCAAATATTATAATTTAGATTTGTATTATGTCTAGCAACTCAACCTTATTCTTCACTGCCGTTCAGGACCGGTCCTGAGCATTCAGGGGCCCTAGGCGGGGAGGGAACGGCGGGGAGGGCTGCTGATCGGCGGCGATGTGGCGTCGTGGCTGCGGTGACGGCGGGAGGAGGCTGGCGTCGGGCGAGGAGAGCAGCGATGTTGACGAGGGAGAGGAAGGGCTGTGTTCGGGGACGAAGAGGGAGAGGGCGGAGCGGCGTTTTTCCGTTTTGACGAGGGGCTGTGCTTTTTCACGAATTTTTTGGGCCCTATCCCTTGGGCCGGGCCTGCTCCCGTTTGGTCTCTATGCATCAGTGTTTCGTTAGGCTTGTTGAGTATGTTTCGTGCCCCCAAATTGCGGGGGATTGTTCTTGAAAAGATTAAATACTCTTGATGATGGCTTGAGTGATCTAACTCAGGTTTTCCCTCAAGCTCAAGCATAGGAGTCTTTTACTCGGCCTACCAAAAAATTTGTGTTTTTAAAAAAACTTCCTCCTTATAGATAAAGTTCTTAGATTATTTAATTTTGGACAAAGCATTTTGGGTGAGCGTTGGCCTCCATTTTGTGTCCTTAAAACTCGAAAATATATCTATCATTATCGTTAAATATGAACAACAAAAACTATCAGTAGCGGTAAACCTATCAAATCTTATAACCAGAGGCGAAGTTATCTATCAAAATAATATAAAGAAGAATAATGTTAGATATAGCATAACGAGGTGTTATTATTATTATTATTTGCTCATATGATATAACCAAATAAGAAATTCTAAGGATCAGTAAAAACATAAACGTCATTACTCAACCCTAGGAGTTGTTTGTCTTTTGGGCCATACGGTCGCTATTGTAGTTATAGCAAACATCTTTGTAATCTGACTTTCAGAATTACCAGTGTAATTACGTTCTGTGGCAATTAATTCCACACTTGTTATTAACTTACCTTCACGACACCGTATAATCTAACTTTCTCCTGCGGATCAAGAACGCGTCGTCTGTCCTTTTCATCCCCCGCCGTTTACTCCTAACCTCACCGTCGCTGACTCGTCGACGACGGATCTCTCTCTCTGTTCAATCAATTATGATCCGGTTGCCCTTTGATAAAATCCGCGAATTATTCACCGACGAGGAGAGCCGCCGGATAAAGAAATGAGCGAAATTAGACGTCATCGGTCCTCTCTTTTGTTCCTCCCTCCTCGCGTTCTGGCGATCCGCCGGAGATTGATGTTGATCGTGGCGCGGCAAGAGGAGGTTAAGTGACTGGTGATCATGGTGATCGAGGAGGCCGTCGTGGTCGAGTTAGAGTGCTCTGCAGGTACATCTTATGCATGTTATAGGACTAGGATCGAATGAAAGTGCTTTTCTGAATCTACGACATCTTAGCATTCTTCAATTTTTTATTCAGGATAAATTTTCAAAATAGATCCCTTTAAAATTTTATTTTTAAAAATCAACCCTTCAAAATTTATTTGCCATGTTTGATATGGTTTCAGCCACTTGGCTGAAACCAGGTCGAAAATGACAAATAAAATTTGAAAACTTTACGGGATTTAAAATCTCGTGATGTGCCTGGTTAATCAAGCATTAAACTTTACAGGATTTTAAATCCCGTAAAGTTGTTGAACTTCTGCAGCTTCATTAACGTGGTTAATCAGGTACTAAACTTCACAAATTTTTAAATCCCGTGAAGTTTTTGAATTTCTATAGTTTTATTAGCGTGGTTAATCATGCACTAAACTTCACGGAATTTTAAATCCCGTGAATTTTTCGAACTTTATTTGCCATGGTTGAAAATGGCAAATAAATTTCAAATGGGTCGTTTTTGAAAATAAAGTCCCAAAGGGGTTTATTTTGAAAATTTGTCCTTTTATTCATGACTTGATCCATAGCAAATTTAGGTTGAAAATAAGTACAATTGTCTGAATTACTCTCCTAGCTTTGTCTTTTAGTGACCTGAAACTAAAAAGAAGATACAAGATCTGGATTATCATTTTTCCCAAGAAAATATAATTTTTGTGCGTGCTAATTAATATTTTGTTATCTCCATAGTAACCCCTGCACTTGGTATTTGGTCAATTGTTCGTGTTATCTAAGACAATGTTTGAAGGCCATGTTATATCCGTGACTAGTTTATTTCTCACACAAATAATAAAATAATGAAACAAGCAACAAAAAAAATAATCCTTTTTCCCAAATTTTTTGGGGTCGGCTAAGTAAATCTTTTTTCTTCTTTTCGTTCAGTTCTCTTTTTGGCTATCTCCTCTATTTGGTTAACCTCTTTCGTGTCCTTCTTAATTGCTTCCAGTCAATTGCTCTTTGACATACCCGTAATCCAGTCCCCATTGCTCCATTAATTATAATTTTGTCACTTCTCCTAATTGGTACATTTAGTTGTCTCCGTTGCATGTGGCCAAACTGTCTCAATCAATTTTCTTTAGTTTATTCTTAATAGGAACAACTTATAATCTTCACAAGTTCACTCAATTGTGTCATGTCTTTCTGTAGATACTCATAAGTCCATTATAACATTTTTATTTATGCTACATTCTTTTTATGTACTATCCAATAATTTTTTCTCGAGTTTGCGGCATCATTTTACAAAAATGAAAGCTTACCTTGTACCTGTTAGGGTTTTTTGATCAAACCCCCTGATGCGATTTGGAAATAGAGATGAGAGTGAAAGAAAACAATCACAAACACACAAGATTTTATGTGGTTCACTTCTCAATATGAGAAGCTACTTCCACGGCCGCCGCAAGAGAAAAATTCACTATTTTCGTCTTAATTACAAGTTGCCCTAATCACTCTTTTAATAACTTAGGGGTTAAAACAAAACAGAATTCAAACAGGTCAAAAAACTAAACATAAGCCAAAACCCGACACGCGGTCGACCGTCGCGGTCGACCGCGACGAACGACAGAGAGCAGAAAATGATTACACGGTATCGTGGTCAACCGTCGCGGTCGACCGTCAAAAGTCCAGAGACCAACCCAGATTCGTGGGCCTGGCGCGGTCGACCGTCGCGATCGACCGTAGAAAATCCAGAAGCCACCCTGAGTCTTGTGCACGTTTGCGGTCGACCGCGCGCCATCCGCGGTCGATCGTGAATCTGCCAAACTGAATCCTCGTCATTTTTTCTTGAACTTCTTCGTCATTAACCTTGTTCCTCCAACTTCTTCTGTTTCCTTTTCAATCTGAAGTATAGGGCAGGTATGATAGTTAGGCTTCACATATCCTAACAAGTTCTCACTTGAAGACTAACTATCAATCTCTATCACCTCTCTCTGCGACGACAGCCTCCATATCATCAAGTAATGAGGTCAACTAAAGTTGAACACAACTTCAGTTTCTCCGTAGTAACAACCTTCGTAAGCATATCAGTCGGGTTCTTACTTTCTTGAATCTTCACAAGTTTCAACATGTCATCATCCAATACTAACCTTATGAAGTGATAACGGATCTGTATATGTTTGGTCCTGGCATGAAAAGTTGGGTTCGTTGCCAAATGAATGGCACTCTGGATGTCACAATGTAAAACACTCTTCTCACTTTTCTGCCCTAACTCCTCCAGGAATCCCTGCAACCATATTAGCTCTTTGCTAGCCTCTGTCACAGCAACATATTCAGCCTCTGTAGTCGATAAAACAACAATCTTCTGTAACTGGAAAACCCAACTAATAGTTATAGTACCCAAAGTAAACACGTATCCTGTAGTGCTCCTCCTCTGATCTATCTCGCCAGCATAATCTGCATCAACAAATCGCTGCAGAACTAGCTTGCCTCTTTTGAAGCATAAATAATTTTTTATAGTACCCCGCAGGTACCTAAGAATCCACTTTACTGCTTCCCAGTACTGCTCTTCTGGATCTGACATGAATCTGCTCACAGCTCCCACTGCATTTGCAATGTCAGGTCTCGTGCACATCATAATGGCGTACATAAGGTTTCCAATGGCTGACGAATATGGAACCTTCATCATAATTTTTCTCCTCATCGGTCACTGGACACTGTTTCTTAGTTAACCTGAAATAACTAGCTAAAGGTGTGCTGACGACCTTAACACCACTCATTCCAAACCTCTCAAGCACCCGTCTAATATAATCGGCCTGGGATAACTACAATGTGCCCAAGAGCTTGTCCCTGTTAATCTTCATTCTCAATATCTGCTTCGTTACGCCTAAGTCTTTCATGTCAAACTCACTCGATAACTGTTTTTTCAGCTTTTTGATCTCACCCATATCCGAGCTGGCAACTAGCATGTCGTCGACATACAACAACAAGATAATATAATCGGTGTCAAACTTCTTGAAAAAACAACAATGATCAGCATTGCACCTGGAGTATATGTTCTTATGCATAAATCCATCGAACTTTTTGTACCACTGTCTTGGAGCTTATTTCAAACCATACAAGCTTTTTTTTAATTTGCACACCATCTTCTCTTTGCCTTTCTGAGTGAACCCCTCTGGCTGCTGCATGTATATCTCTTCCTCTAAGTCACCGTGGAGGAAAGCTGTCTTTACATCTAACTGCTCGAGGTGTAGGTCTTCAGCTGCAACAATACTCTGAACCAATTTGATGGTAGTCAATTTGACTATAGGAGAGAAGATTTCCGTGTAGTCAACTCCTTTTTTCTATTGAAACCCTTTGACCATCAATCTAGCCTTGTATCTCTTGGAACCATCATGTTCCTCCTTGATTTTGTACACCCATTTGTTACTCAATGCTTTCTTTCCTGCTGGTAACTTTGCAAGTTCCCAAGTCTTGTTAGTGTTTAAGGACTTTATTTCATCTTTCATAGCAAGCTCCCACTTGCTCGCATCATCCACTCGACATACTTCATCATAACTTTCTGGCTCTCCACCGCCACTCAATAATAGGTAATTCAAATGTGCTCTGGGCTATAGTGATGGATACTTCGGATTTGGCTTGGGAACTCTTGTTGATCGCCTCAACTCTCTAGCATGCGAACCAGGCTCTGCATCTGCATTTGTCCTTTCTGAAGTAATGTCCTCCATCATCTCTTCTGCAGCCTCTTCTGTAGCTTCCTCATCAGAACTGGTCTCAAGGTTGCTTCCATCTGAAACATCATTTGACTCGAAGTATGTAGGCTCAGGTTGTACCGAACTAGTGGACTGAACAAACGATCCTTGTAGAGAACTGCTTCATTGAAGACAACATCCCTGTTCCTGATGACTTTCTTGTTCTGCTCATCCCAGAACTTGTAGCCAAACTCATCACCACCATAGCCAATGAAATAACATTTTAGTGACTTAGAATCAAGTTTGTTTCTAACATGATCATTCAAATTAACATAAGAAACACAGCCAAAAACTTTTAGGTGAGAAAGATTTACCTTCTTTCCACTTCATATTTCTTCAGGTATTTTATGCTCCAAAGACACTGATGGTCCTCGGTTGATCAGATATGCAGTTGTGTTAATTGTTTCTGCCCAGAATTGCTTTGGGAGTCCTGCTTAAAGTCGCATACTTCTAGCTCTTTCAGTCAATGTTCTGTTCTTTCGTTCTGCTATGTCATTCTGCTGAGGTGTACTTGGCACTGTTCTCTCCAATCTAATGCCACTATCATAGCAAAACTTCTTGAACTTCGAATCTTCATATTCACCTCCATTATCTGATCGAAGCTTCTTGACCTTCAACACTGTTTCGTTTTCTACCATAGCCTTCCATCTCTTGAAGACTTCAAACACTTCTGATTTGTGTTTCATAAAATAGACTCAAGTCTTCCTCGAGTGATCATCTATGAAGGTCACAAAGTATAACCTTCCACCAGTGGGCTGTACTGATGCTAGGTCCCACACATCTGTGTGAACTAGCTCAAGCTTCCTTTTCTTAGGTTTCCTGCCGATTCTTTTAAAGCTTATTCTTTTTTGTTTCCCGAATATACAACTTTCACATAAGTCAAAATCAGCTGACCTCAAACCTGGTAGCTTTCCATTCGACTGCATAACTTTCAAGCCTTTGCTGCTCATGTGACCAAGCCTCTGGTGCCACAAATTTAGGTCTTCTTTGCTTTCAACCATTGCAATAAATCCACGTGCATCTGTTGTCATGTAGAGAGATCCACTCTTCGTACCACGGGCAACAATCATCGATCCTTTCGTAACCTTCCATGTATCGCATGCAAAGGTTGTTATATATCCTTCTTTAGCCAACTGTCCTATAGAGATTAGATTCTTTCTCAAGCTAGGAACATGTCTCACATCATTCAGCTTTCATATAGACCTGTTGAGTTCAATTTGCACTGCTCCTTTTCCAACTATATCACACGGTTGATCGTCGCCAAGATAGACCTTTCCCAAGTTTCCTGAGATGTAGTTCTCAAATAGATCTCTATTTGAGGTAGCATGAAACGAAGCTCCTGAATTGAGCACCCATGATTCTGTCTTGCTCTCCAACGAACAAATAAGGGCATCATCCGATTCTCCTGAGATGATGTTTGCTTCAATCTTGTTCTCCTTGTCTTTTTTGGGTTCCCTGCATTGATTCTCATAATGCCCAAGCTTGTCACAATTCCAGCAATCAATTTCTTTCTTGTTTTTTCGATTCCTGGATCTTGACCTTCTGTTCCTCGAATTAGGTCTTTGTCGGCTATTCCCTCAATTTTTGTTTCTATTTCTACCTCTGCTCTTAAAATTCAATGCCGACCCTGAACTAGAAATTCCTTCTTGTCTTTTTATTTCCTCAGTCATTATCATGTCTACAACTTTTGAAAACTTCAGTTTTGCTTTTCCACATGACCCGCTAATCGAAATAACGGTACCCTTCCAACTTTCAGGCAACTGACCAAGTATTAAGAGTGCTTGTATTTCATCATCAAATTAAATAGTGACGGAGTTTAGTTGATTTGTGATCTCATTAAACTCATTCAGATGTTTCTTAAATTTTTGGCTTTCCGACATCCTCAAATTAAACAGCTTCTTTATGAGATGTGCCTTATTTGCTGCAGAGGGTTGTTCATACATGCTGGATAGCGCAGCCATGAGATCCGCCGTCGAATTCTGATTCTTGATGTTGAAACCTGATTGCTCCAAGGGCCTTCCGATCTAATAGCTTCCACTCTGCATCCTTCATATCGCTTGGCTTTTCTCCCAATGGTAAGTATAAATCCTTCTGATAGAAGTAGTCTTCCATCTGCATCTTCCAGAACCCGAAGTTTGTCCCATCAAACTTCTCAATCTTGGACGTCTCATTCTCAGATCCTATGTCTCTGACCTCAAATCGCCTGCGCCGAACCTGGTCGCTCTGATACCACTTGTTAGGGTTTTTTGATCAAACCCCCTGATGCGATTTGGAAATAGAGATGAGAGAGAAAGAAAACAATCACAAACACATAAGATTTTACGTGGTTCACTTCTTAATGTGAGAAGCTACGTCCACGGCCTTCGCAGAAGAAAAATTCACTATTTTCGTCTTAATTACAAGTTGCCCTAATCACCCCTTTAATAACTTAGGGGTTAAAACAAAACAGAATTCAAACAGGTCAAAAAACCCTACATAAGCCAAAACCCGACACGAGGTCGATCGTCGCGGTCGACCGTGACGAACGACAGAGAGCAGAAAATGATTACAGGGTATCGCGGTCGATCGCCGGAAGTCCAAAGACCAACCCAGATTCCTGGGCTTGGCGCGGTCGACCACATAAAATCCAGAAGCCACCCTGAGTCTTGTGTACGTTTGCGCGCGCCACCCGCGGTCGATCGTGAATCTGCCAAACTGAATCCTCGTCATTTTTTCTTAAACTTCTTCGCCGTTGACCATGTTCCTCCAACTTCTTCTATTTCCTCTTCAATCTGAAGTATAGGGCGGGTCTGATAGTTAGGCTTCACATATCCTAACAGTCTCTTCTCATGTTCCTTCCACACCCTCACTGTGTACACGTGCATGGTACATGGTGATGTATGTGTGTGTACATGCACATGTGCACATGTGTTTGTGCCTGTGCCCATGAGCATGTCACCATCCATCTTCGTGGGTGCATGTAATTTCATGAGTATCAACACAAATGGCAGGTTTATGGATTGATTCCTCGTATTTAGCATTCTTGGATGTTATGGACCTACAACATGTAAATATCATCATCTTCATCCTCAAGTCTTCTCCTAAAAAATGTCATGATACATTGTCGGTGATAGGGTTAATTTCCTCTTCTTTCTTTTTTTGGAAGAAAAGTCATAGCCAGACTTGACTGGAGCTTTCCTAATCCACTCCAAGATTCTTCTAGCACCATAGCTTGGTCTCAAGGGCAAAACCAGCATTCTCTGGTATTTGAGCTCAAGTAAAATGTTAATATATCACCTAGATTCCTAGTTTTCTTTGATTTGTGGTATGGCTACAAGGACTGAGGATACTACATTTATGCACAATAAAAGGAGGTAGGTTAATCAGATTGGTGTATAAGGTTGTATTAAAGTTGAGAGCATGGTCAGACCATTTTGAGAAGTATATGGGTGTCTGCGTATACATAATATATATACATTTGACAATGTAAATAAGTATTGTCATAGCAGTTGTCATAGTAGTAGCTATTTTCCGTTCAGCGAAGGCCTTATGCAGAACTTGAACTTGGGACGTTCCATAATCCAAATCTCAAGTGTCAATGGCTAGTAATAGTGCAATGCAGTTTGCATGCCTGAACGAAGCTGGCAATTATGTAAATTGACAGATGGCTGAAGAAAAACTCTCTATTGCAGTCAATATTTGCTGGATTCCTGCAGTCTGAGTTATATCAATTTTTAGCTTGTCCAGCTTTGGAGTGTTTCGATTATTTCATTGTAGTTCCACAGATCACGCATCAGTGAGATTGTAAGGAATGCTGCCAATTAGTAAATACACATATGCACCAGGTGCCTGTGCAAGTCGTAACTGTGTGATCATAATTATCGAGATACATGGAAATAGTGGTTAGCCTTGGAGAAGTGCTACTTGCATGCTTTATAGCTGCCGTAATTTTGGATGGAGAAAATAAGTATCTAAGCAACAGGTTCGTTCCTTCCTATTTTCTCAATGAATCCAGTTCCACCAATATCCTTCAGTTATTTCTATATATATTTTTTATTGTAAACTGGACCCTTCTACCTTTTTCCATAAAGTCTCTCTCTCACTATATTGGTTGCGATATGCCTTGAAGTTGTGACCATCTCGTTACAAGACTCATGTCTTTAACTATCCTCAAGATTCATCTCCTGTTATTTAATTACTTAGATGTGGTGAGTTATCATTACATTACCAGTTATTTTGTGGCTTGCAAGAATAGCTTTAGTCACCAGGTTGGTTTATAAATATTTTAGGAAGTAATTTCTAATTTAGTATGCCTAAATACTAAGTCAAGTTAGGTTGATAATGATGATTTGCAATTTAGCTTGTGTTTATGTTTTCCCTCGTGTCTGACAATATCATTGAAGAACAACAAAGTATCTTTCTAAAATATCCACCATATTTCTAAAATACTGATCATCAATTTAAGGATGAATAATTTCTAAGCAGGAAACGGTCATATGAATCTAAAATATAGGTACCATAACACCATTTTATGTCGACATCATTTATCTGTTATTTTCTTGTCGATGTCATTGGAAAACAACAGTGTTTTTCTAAATACCACAATATTACTGGATACCACATGAATCATGTATAATACTAAGCGGGAAACAATCATATGAATCTAAAATATAGTTACCATAATAGTGTCGTACATCAGTGTCAGTTATCTGCTGCTTTCTTGTTGAGTAATCAATTGAGGGGAAGGTTGCTAGATTGTCATGTTCCCACATTTAGTTTGGCATTTGCTTGTCTAGCTGGAGGAAAGAGTACCAGTGTGTTTCTTTCTTTTAATTTTTTTGATAAATTTCATGCTTCTGTAAAAGGTAAGAAAGTTGATGAAGTCAGGAAAAGGGAAATTTATGTGGTTATGGCCATCACTTTGGTTCATATGTCTCATTAGTTTGATTAATTTGATCACATTAATGGTAAGATAATCTTTATCTAATTTCCAATTTTGAAATATCCAATTTAGTTCAGTTATGAATCATCTTGTTCTCAAGCGAAGAGGTTTCTAAAGAATCATGGTGAGCCCAAGGCCTGACCAATCACGTTTCTCTCAGCATGGGTGTAGGACAAATTTGGCTGAACCATGTAAATCTCACGTGTCTTTGATTGTTTTTTCTTTTATGTGGTTGTTGATTATCGTAATTAAATTATTGTTAAGTGTTATCAACTCATCTTTGATTGACCTGGCATAGTTCTATTGCATCAGATCTTAGTTAAAATACCGCTGTTTGTCATTGCAATTTCTTATACTACCATATGTTTAACTTCATAGTAAAGTTAAGTGTAAAATGTCAACTCAATGTTCTCTGTGAAAATAAATAATGCCATCAAAGCGTTTGTTTAAAGGACCCCATCCATTCTCGAAGAACTGATATTTGTTTACTTCTTGTCCTGTAAGATCAAGTTTGCCGCGGCCTACAATGCTTAGGAGGAAATGGGTGTTTCGTTCAACCTGCAGTTTCCACTTCTCTAACCCCCGCATGTTTCCTCTTTCCCCATAACACCTAGGTTTTTTCAGTCACCTTCTCAAAACGCAGATCTTTTTTATTGTATTTAGTTCTCGTGGTCATACTCAAACATCTGGCTTGAAATTTTTCTTGAGATAAATATCTAGCAGAATTTATTCTTTTTCTAATTGGCTATGTAGATAAGATAATGTATCTTATGTATAGAGTACTTGGGGTAGATTTCCTATTAATGTGCGGGCTGTTTCCTCATTTCTGACCATCAAAAATGAAGGGAAAGAAACATCTAGAACCAATTCACTTAAAAGCTTTAGCTAATGGGTTGTTGGGAGATAATTTATATCAACAGACCAATACTTAACAAAAACATTATAGCAAACATAGTTAAACATGAGAAACTTTATGTTACTTAGGATAATGCACCCAATGATATGTCACCACTACAAAGTATGAACACGTGAAGGGTACAGATGATTAGCCTGATCTGCAGATCAGCAGAATGCAACATTTCTTCGGAGAACTCGTCTTGTAGGATATCAAATTACTGGACATCGCTTTAATGGCAATATACCTTAATATTAAACCATCTCTTCGCTATGTCAACTAATATTCATTCATATTGGAGATGAATGATCGACATCTTACTAGCCTTTACGAATAAGATCTACACAAATGTCAAGTATAAACCGGTAACAGTATAAACCGGTAATATGAAACCTATATCGTGGATGAAAACAGAAGGATAAAATATACTAGTGCTGCAGATAAGTATAAACTGGTAACAGTATTCAAAAATTAAATACTACAATCACGTTCATGAAGAAACTTAAAATTTGAAGTTAAATACATAAGAAGTTACCGTGTGAGTACTTTACTTCAGTGACTGGTAAATTTAAATACCTGCTTTACATGCCTAGAGATTATTTGAAGAAGTTGGTTAAAGTAAATTAGAACAATAATCGCATGGTGTACTTTAGAAGCCCAATATCATCTTTAATGTAATAAACATTTCAAATTCAGCGAGCAAGCAAACCTGTTTTGACAATTGCCAAGAGTGCATGTATAATGTTTACAGAAATTGAAGACAATCTTTATAGATGCTTATTTGCTTCCTAAAACTTTGAAGAGTTTATTATGTTTATTTATTCATACTGTTAGAATCCTATAAAAAAAGGCTATTGATTTGACTGAAGAAAATAATGTTCAAGAGAAGAAAAAAATGAAACCATTTTCAAAGACCTACATTCAATGTTGCCTGGGTGCTTCTAATATGGAGTCACACCCTTATCAACTTGTGCTGTACCCTTACCTGACACTTCTTGGACATTCCTTACATATATGCATGTATTTATTTAGATCTGTACTCAATTATAATATGCATGTTTAATTTAAAATACTCTTCATACACTTCTTGGATATATATCCTATACTTCACATCCATTTCTGTAACTTGTTGGATAAGGGTCAAGTTCATTTCATCCTTAAGAACTATGATTTAAAAGGATCCTTTACATATTTAGCTCAGAACTATGATTATATCCCATGAGGAATGGGGGTCTTTTTTTTTGGGGTTAGATACTTCATTACATGTCAGATAGCACAAGTATCGTAACAGTAGAGAGCTGATGCTGGTGCATTTCTTATTTGGTAGGCAACTTAATCTCTTGTTATGGGGACCTACATGGTGTTCAGGAGCTTGTGATCAATTTTGCAGATTTTAATTGAACCATCTGGCCCAATGCAGGGTGTCACATTTTTTTCTTCAAATGCTCAGACAGGAGGGTAAAAAGTTCTTCTTTGCACTAACCTTTGTTCATCTTAACTGTATCTGGCCTTCATGTTATACTAGGATAAAGGGATTGACAAGTTCTTTCTGTTTCTGCAGCAAGTTCAGTGACAGTAAGCTCTGCTAATAATTCATAAAAACTTGATTGATTCCCCTCTGCTGCTCTGAATCCTAATTGATCTCTTGCCATTTGTAGCTTATGTCCTTGCTTGGTTCCGTGAGCATTGTGGACACGGTAACTTAGAGATTCTCTCGAGACTCCTAATTTCTTCTGATAATCCTTTTGTTTTCTTTTTATTCTCAGATGCAAATCTCAGGAAAGAGCAAAGAAGAGATTGACAGTATAGGGGATTTTTCCTGAGATACGTGCTATTGCCTTGAAGAGAGATGAACTGGAACTGGAACTGGAAGCTTTAATAAGTGGTTGTCTAGGCCTATCAGTCTGAAATTTTGGCAAGGTACTTAAGACTTTTATGTGGTGGTTGTTCATGTACATATCACTAATCCTACCTCATCTGGTCATTAGATTAGTTGAAGAACACACAAGGAAAGCTGTATGAGATTGATGACATCATGGTAAGAATGCCAACATATTTCTACAGTTTGATATCGGCTTTGATTTCTCAACCAAAAGGTGTGTGCATGTTTCATTATGCAAGGTAAAGTGCATTAATGTAAAAAAGGCTTTGGAGTTCAAATTAACTTCGTAACTGTACTAAATAACATAATGTATGGACTTTTTCTTAAAGCTGCGTTGTACATCAAGCTCGTCAAGGGAGGCAATTTCTCAACACGGGGGGAAACCGTTAGAGAACGTACAAGGAAGTTGTTCTTTCTAGCCGTGGCCGGGAGAGTCAGGCATCAAAAGCAAGATCGGTTGCGGAGGAAAGTCGCAGTTTATTGCTTCCGAGCACATTCCCCTCCAAATTGAACATAGTCCAACTCCTGCGATCGAACTCGTACGCTTACCAAAGATCGTTTCCAGGACTGACCAGGGTAGAAAGTTAACTGAGCTGTACAGTGTTATAGGTTTCTAGTTCGCAACCTGACAGTGACTAAGCTTGTCTTGACAATTTGCCATAGCTACAATTACAAAAGAAAGCTTGTTAAGGAAGAGGATGAGGTCTCATTACTTTTCTGTTTTGGGTAGTGACGTTGCTGGTAAGTCAAATTTGTCTGAGGGCTTCGGATATCAACTACCTGCAGCTACTTGATATTTTGTTATTCAAAAAAAAAAAAAGTTTGGTCCTTTCTCAGATAACCCTCCTTAACTTTCAAAAGGTCATAAAACCTCCGTTTAAGTTCAGCCAAAATACCGCCCAACTAACGGTATTACTTCTAGCTTTCATCCTATCAATTTATATAAGTACCAAAGAACTGTTTTTGAACATGGCTCCTACAGTTAAATTCCACTGTAAACTAAGAAATAAATAGTGTTCAAATTTCGGTGGAGATCATATCAGAACCGAACTATGCTATTTGGCCTGCGGTTTAGGGCTCGCCGTTGATCACAGCAGTGGGGCCCGTCCCTCTGTTCACCTCTCTGCGAGTTGAGGGCTCGCGGTTGAACCGCGAGCCAAATAGCTTTTTTGTGTCAGAACCAACTCTATAGGGAGGGGGTGGCGGCGTCCACGGTTGATCGAATAGTCACCGGTTTCCAATCTAACCCTCTAGCCTCCCGTGTATGGTGTAGATCATCTTCTTCTATGAGGTGTTATGATAGAATCCTTACTCTTCAGATCTAAACAACTAACAACAGTTACCATTGAATTTAGACTGTTTTTTTAAAACAGCTCGCCTCTCTTTTCCTTTCACGCCTTCCAGTTTCTATCCAAAATAGGTCGGACAATTAACTAGCAACTTCAGTAAGAAGGTGGGCTTACACGGGGCTTAGGATAAATTATCTGGCCTTCAGGTTAATTTGTGGGCTTCGGAGTAAACTACATAGAGAGTGGGGCTTCACCGATGGGCAGAGAGCTGGGGTGCTGTTGTGGGCTTCTGACAAAATTCTGTGGGCTTTTGGGCATTAGGCTGACGTGTCGGCTTTCCTATAAATTGTGGGCTTTCGGGACATTGATGGGCCAAATTAGCAGGGCTTCGAGTGCTTGACCGGGGGAGCAGCCGTCCTGGGGGAACACCACACAGCGCGGTGTGATCTGAAAAAATGGAGGGAACATGAAAATTACCATCATGCCGCCGTCAGCCCTCATCTCAGGATTCAGAATGCGCCTGCGTATTTGCACGTATACCCTCTACATTTTAATATTCACAAAACTACCCCTCAAATCATCAACTTTAAAAAAATACTCCTAAAATCAACAAATTGCTAAATCGGTAGCATAAGCTGCTACTTTGTTGATAACTTTTACGTTGCAACTACAAATTTAGGTCGAGGATAAGTTTCTCCACAAAATTGGCGTCTTGAGGGGTGGCTTTGCAAATACTGATAATCAGAGAGTGTTTTTGAAAACGCCCGTGATTTAAAAGCTACATATGCGAATAAAACCCTAGAAGAATGAACCCGATGGAGATATAAAGAAGCGGCAAATGGGGGCGGGGGCATCGATTCGAAATCTATGTAAACAAGGTTCGAGGCAATTTTAAAAAAAAAAAAAACATAACATCCAGCGGTCAATATTCATCGGTTGTTATAGTTATCGCGAAGACCAATAAATGCGCTGTTTTCAGCGTTTGAGTTGGCGAGAGCCGAGTCTCGCTCAGAAAGCAGCCCCTGATTTGTCCCTTCAGCCGACCTTGTCAAACTTTGTGTCTACGTTGACGTCGCTTCACGAATCGGCTTGCTTCAGTCCTCTGCCATCATAACGTCAATGAAAACGGAGTGCTTTCATTTTTCTACGCGGTTTGTCTTCCTGTGGATATTAATAAAGAAGGAACTCGTCTTTAATAAAGAAGGAACTCGTCTTTTAGTTACGGGTGACACTAGGGGCACACCCTCAACCACAACCTTAATCATATATATTTCTCATTTGCTGCAGTGCATTGGGCCCCACATAAGATTTTAAAATTTTAAAATCTCTTGTGAGATCCGGTGCACTGTAACAAATAAAAAAGAAGGTGTGGTTAAAATTATGGTTAGAGGTGTGTCATTATCATTTTCCTTTACTTATATACAGTAACAAAGCTGAGAATTCCTAATAATTTTGTCGCTATAAAGAAATGTTTAATATAATTAGAAACTTTAATGAGATATAAAAAAATATTTAACTGAGTATAATTATAATTGACCCTTGTACTCATGCTTTGAAATTGTTGTCTTATTACGCACATTCGAACACTACTAAATACATTCTTTTTGATATAAACTACTAATCTGTCATTTATTATAATTGATGTACCATTCAATTTCAAAAAACCATCATTTTCAATATAAGCTACTTAACCACTTATTTATTTTAAAAAAAATAATAGTAACTATTTAATACATGGAGTTCTTGAGATTGGATCGCTGATGATTTGGTCTATTGGAGATAAATTTTAAATGGGTCGGTGCTAGTTACTTAACTTTATAATGATATCACAAACGGAGCATAAATTGGTAATTACTAGTTTTCTTTTTTTTTATTAGAAGGTTGTGTCACTTGGTGTTAGGAATTTACGTCGAAACCCCTAAGACAGCAGAAACGCAGAATAGAAAAAATACATCAAGATTTAACGATGTTTGGCAACTGCCTACGTCCTCGGGAGCCACACAATTAATTTCTTATTAACCAACAAGAAATTACAAAGCAATAGCAGATCTCAAATATGAGATCTCTCAATAAATACAAATTAATACTGTAGCTACAGCATTAATCTCTCTCTCTCTCAAATACCCATATTTAATTATCTATTAAATAGAGAATATTCCCCCACAATAAATTCCCCTCAACAATCTGTGAGCTGGGAAGAATCACGAGAGGAGAAGAAGAAGAAAACGCAGCTGCGTTTTTTTGAGTCCGCCGCCAGGAGATGAAGTTCACGAGAACAAAGGGGGCACACACAAAAAACTTGTGGTCGGGGTTTTCCTTTTATAGGGAAACCCTAGCCAGCTCACGACAACCTGTCGTGAGCTGTCCTCGAGCTCGCCTGCGAAGAATCCCGCTCGAGCTCGCCTGCAAGAGGCTTCGACCTCGCCTGAAAGTCACCCGCCTAGAGGAGGTCGCCTGCAGCTCGCCTCGCCTGAAGGAGCCGACTTCGAGCTCACCTTATGAACCCGTGCTCGAGCTCGCCTGTTCTTTGACCTCGCCTGCAAGTCGTCGTCGTCTTCGCCTGTAGAAGTTCTCGAGCTTGCCTGACGGTTGATCAACCTTACCTGAATCTTCATCTGGACCTCACCTGAAGCTTCGGCTACGCCACCTCGACTCGCCTGACAGGTTTGGGCTTCACCCCCAATTCCAACAATCTCCCACTTGGAGACCAAACCGATGTTAGCAGGCTATCTCAACAAGCATCTCCTCCTGTGTGGCTCTGCTCTCATCACTTATGCATAAAGGCCAACTGAAGTTGCGCACAACTTCAGTTTCTGAATGGTTACCGTCTTTGTTAACATATCTGCTGGATTCTTACTTCCTGGAATCTTCTCCAGTTTCAACACGTCATCTTCCAATATGGATCTGATGAAGTAGTACTGAAGCGTAATATGCTTCATTCTAGAAATAAATGTGAAATTCTTAGCCAAGTGAATCGCACTCTGACTATCGCTATGCAAAACATTCTTCTCCTGTTTGAATCCCAGCTCTGTTAACAACCCCTGAAGCCATATCATCTCTTTACTGGCTTCAGTCACTACCACATACTCAGCTTCTGTAGTGGACAGAGTGACAATTTTTGTATCTGTGATATCCAACTAACACCTGTAGTTCTGACAGTGAATACGTAGCCGGTGGTGCTTCTTCGATGATCAACTTCACCGTCGAAGTCTACATCTACGTACCCTTGCACTTCTACCTTTCCCTTACCAAAGTGCAAACGCTTTTGTGTGGTGCCTCATAGATATCTCAGAATCCACTTGACCGCTTCCCAATGAGCTTTTTCTGGATTCAACATAAACCGGCTGACCACTCCCACTGCATGGCCAATATTTGGTCTCGTACAGACCATTGCGTATATCGAACTTCTGATAGCTGAGGCGTAAAGGATCTTAGCCATACTGTCTTTTTCTTCTTCTGACTGAGGAGACTGATCATTCGATAGGCGAAAATGGCTGGTCAAGGGTATGCTCACTGGCTTGGCGTCGCACATGTTAAATCTTTGTAAAACACGGTTGATGTACTCCGTCTGAGATAACTGCAAGAGACCTCTTTTCTTATCTCTCGTGATTTGCATTTCAATGATCTTCTTTGCTGGACCCAAATCCTTCATGTCAAACTCCTTTGACAACTGCTGCTTCAAACTCTTGATCTGCACCTGCAACTAACATATCATCAACATACAATAGTAGGATGATATAACTGGACTGATATCTTTTGAAGTAGCAACAGTGATCGGCGTTGCACTTCTGGAAACCTTCCTTATGCATGAAACCGTCAAACTTTCTATATCACTGTCTTGGGGCTTGTTTCAGGCCATACAAGCTCTTCTTGAGTCTGCCCACCAGGTTCTTCTTCTTTTTTTCTGAGAAATCTTCTGGGTGGTGCATGTCTATCTCCTCTTCTAGATCTCTGTGAAGAAACACTGTCTTCACGTCTAGCTGCTCGAGATGAAGATCTTCAATAGCTACAATACTCATCACTGTCCTTATAGTATTGAGCTTCACCACGGGAGCAAAGATGTCGGTGTAGTCAATTCTTTCCTTCTGCTGGAATCCTTTGACAACTAGCCGAACTTTATATCTTCTGGAACTATCCTGCTCCTCTTTCACCCGGTACACCCATTTGTTGTGGAGTGTCTTTTTACCCGTAGGCAACTCAACTAGTTCCCACAACTGGTTTGAGATAAGATACTTCATCTCATCTTTCATGCCAAGCTCCCACTTGCTCGCGTCTCCACTCTGACAAGCTTCATCATAGCTTTCAGGCTCTCCTCCATCTGTCAACAACAGATAGTTCATGTATCTCCTGTTAGGCACAGGAGGCCGTGAAGATCTTCTCAATATCGGAGCTAGTGCGTCGGACTCTTGCGCACCATCTTGTCCAACAGGCTCTTCTGGCTGAGAACCTTCTACATTGGGTTTTTTCGAAAGGTTACTCGGAACATCATCTGCATCTACAAATACTGACTCGCTCTCTGAGTCATCTGTCTTGTGCATGTCCTTGTACATCACCTTCTCGTTGAATATCACATCTCTGCTCCTAATCACCTTCTTGTTTTCGTTGTCCCAAATGCGGTAGCCGAACTCATCTTCACCATAACCGATGAAAGTGCATTTCTTTGACTTGGGATCAAGTTTATTCCTGCCTTGATCACTAATATGCACGTAAGCTACACAACCAAAAACTTTGAGATGTGAGAGTTTTACCTCCTTTCCGCACCATACGTCTTCTGGTATTCTATGCTCTAATGGAACCGATGGACCTTGGTTGATCAAGTAAGCTGCTGTGTTGACTGCTTCTGTCCAAAACTGCTTTAGTAGGTCTGACTGTACCCGAATGCTTCTGGTTCTCTCTGTCAACGTTCTGTTTATCCGCTCAGCTACATCATTTTACTGAGGCGTGCCGGGCACGGTTCTCTCCATTCTGATCCCGTGCTCATAGCAAAACTTTTTGAATTCGGTATCTTCATACTCACCGCCATTGTTGGTCCTAAGCTTCTTTATTCTCAGACCAGTCTCATTCTCGATCATAGCTTTCCATCTCCTAAAAGCTTCGAATACTTCTGACTTATGCTTCAGAAAGTAGACTCACACTTTCCGAGAGTGATCATCCATAAAAGTCACGAAGTAATGTTTACCACCAATGGACGCGATGGTGGTTGGTCTCCAAACATCTGAGTGAACGAGCTCTAGCTTCTCTTTCCTGGGGGTTCTGCCACTTGTCTGAAAGCTAACTTGAACGAGCTCTAGCTTCTCTTTCCTGGGGGTTCTGCCACTTGTCTGAAAGCTAACTCTCTTCTGCTTTCCAAGTATGCATTCTTCACACATATCTAAATCAACTGATTCTAGACCTAGGAGTTTTCCCTTTGTGTGCATGATTTTCATCCCCTTTTAAATCATATGACCGAGTCTCAGGTGCCACAGTTTTGAAGTCTCATTGCCTGCTGCAACTGAGATCAAACAATGTGCACCTACTGTCATATACAGGGTACCAGTCTTCCTGCCTCGGGCAATCATTATTGCACCCTTTGAGATCTTCCAATCTTCTCCATGGAAGGTCGTTGTGTATCCTTCGCCAGCCAATTGGCCTACGGATATTAAGTTCTTTTTCAGGTCGAGAATATGCCTGACATCGTTCAGCTCCCATACTGACCCGTTCAACTTAATTTTCACCACACCTTTACCCATGATAGCACACGGTTGATCATCACCAAGGTATATGTATCCAAGATTTCCGGGAACATACTTCTCGAAGAATTCTTTCTGAGAAGTAGCATGAAACGACGTTCCTGAATCTAACACCCAAGATTCCTCCTTGCTCTCCAAAGAGCATATCAATGCGTCGTCTCCTCTTGAGGTAGAAGTGACATTCACCTCTGCCTTCGCTTCCTTCTCCTTTTGTGCGCTCTTGTACTGATTCTTGTAATACCCGATCTTTCCACAATTCCAACACTCGATAGCCTTCGAGCTGTTGCTTGGATTCCTGGATTTGGACCTCATGTTCTTTGATCTACCTCTATAGTTTGATTTGCCTCGTCCGTTCCCTCTGGTTGAATTTCTACCTCTTGACTCTGTATGCAATACTGAAGAGGTTGTAGCTTCACCCGACTCTCTCTGTCGGATCTCCTCACTGAGAACCAGATCACGAACGTCATCGAACTTCAACTTGTTGCTTTCCGACGAGCTACTCACTGCTGTGACTGTAGCGTTCCAACTCTCTGGTAGGGAGGATAAAAGTATCAACGTCCGAACTTCCTCATCAAACTCAATTTCAACTGAACTCAATTGGGTTGTGATCATGTTGAGTTCATTGAGGTGTTGTGCTACTGACACGCCTTCCGCCATTCTCAGATTAAATAACCGCCGCAGCAAATAAACTTTGTTCGCGGTTGATAGCTTCTCATACATATTCGAGAGTGCTGCCATAAGACCTGCCATGGTCTTCTCCTTCGCTATGTTGAACGCAACGTTGCGGGTCAACGTCAATCTGATAACATCGAGGGCTTGTCTGTCTAGAAGGATCCACTCATCCTCCTTCATCGACTCCGACTTCTTCCCCGATAGTGGGTGATACAGACTTTTCTGATACAAATAATCCTCTATCTGTATTTTTCAGAATCCGAAATCTGTTCTATCAAACTTTTTAAGTCTCATTTTTCCTTCATCTGCGGCCATGGCTCCCACTTGAATCTGACTTCCTCTAAATCGTTTCACGCTTTGATACCAGTTGTTAGGAATTTACGCTGAAACCCCTAAGATAGCAGAAACGCAGAATAGAAAAAGTACACTAAGATTTAACGAGGTTCGGCAACTGCCTACGTTCTCGGAAGCCACACAATTAATTTCTTATTAACCAACAAGAAATCATAAAGCAAGGGCAGATCTCAAACTTGAGATCTCTCAATAAATACAAATTAATATTGTAACTACAGTATTAATCTCTCTCTCTCAAATACCCCTATTTAATTATCTCTTAAATAGAGAATATTCCCTCACAATAAATTCCTCTCAACAATCTATGAGCTGGGAAGAATAACGAGAGGAGAAGAAGAAAAAAACGCAGCTGCGTTTTTTGAGTCCGCCGCCAGGAGATGAAGTTCACGAGAACAAAGGGGGCACACACAAAAAACTCGTGGTCGGGGTTTCCCTTTTATAGGGAAACCCTAGCCAGCTCACGACAACCTGTCGTGAGCTGTCCTCGAGCTCGCCTGCGAAGAATCCCGCTCGAGCTCGCCTGCAAGAGGCTTCAACCTCGCCTGAAAGTCACCCGCCTAGAGGAGCCGACTTCGAGCTCGCCTTCTGAACCCTTGCTCGAGCTCGCCTGTTCTTTGACCTCGCCTACAAGTCGTCGTCGACTTCGCCTGTAGAAGTTCTCGAGCTCGCCTCAACATCGAGCTTGTCTGACGGTTGATCAACCTCGCCTGAAGCTTCGCTTCGTCTGGACCTCGCCTGAAGCTTCGCCTGCGCCGCCTCGACTCGCCTGACAGGTTTGGGCTTCACCCCCAATTCCAACACTTGGCATCACCCTCTATAACGTAGCTCCGCCACTATGTATATATCTATATATACAATACAGTAGGATTCAACCTCATTGGGTAATATTTGCCATCGTGATTTTTTGTATCATGCTCGGTTATGATTCGATGTAAATCGAGTAACTATTATAAATGCAAATAATTTGCGACTAGAGAAATATGATAAGTATGTAATATTTGTATTGTACATTTGCACATGAGTTGTCACCACTGACAATTCAGCCTTGAAGAATGTTTCCCTTCAAAATTTACACATGCAGTCCTTTATGATTTGTATATTATCTACTGATGATATTACTCAAATCATAGTTCTCATTCTATGGTAATTTAAACTTAAAGAGTTTTCTTTTTAATTCTATATATCAAAAATCGTACATCCTCAGTTATACGTGACTCTCGAAGAACCACTAATTTCTATAAAGGTAAATATAGAAAACCTTCATGTATTTTTGGGAGCTATATTAGACCCTCATCATCT
>NC_033796.1:8152265-8153308 GCF_001876935.1 Asparagus officinalis
TAAATTGTTCTCGCATGTTGTTTTGAATGGTATTTGGATGTCTGCAAGTATTTTTTGACGCCTACAACGTATTTCATAAAATTATGAATAATCAGGTTATTACAGGTTTCATTTGCTTTTTTTTCATGTCAAACATGTTTCGTGTGCTTTTTTCATGTCAAATAAGTATATTCCATATCAAATCAGGTACGTAGTTCTTAACAATTAACCATGTTATTACAGGTATCTTATGATTTTTTATGTCAAACAGATATTTATAGTGAATTCGGTATTTACTGCATTTTCATATTACATTCGCACTTTTATTTTGCTAAAATTACCTCTCATAACGATCAAAAATAAATTTATTGTTAGTGGGGAGGGATAAACTTACAATGGTGACTGTATACACTTTTCTCTACACACTTCAATACCAACCAAACACAAAAAAAATAAACAATGTCTAATCAACAAAATTTCTCTTTTTTTTATACCAACCAAACACAAGAAAATTATGTACATTGGTTTCCGCCATGTTTTATATGTGAATCAAACCTAAACAATCTATTTTTATTTTAAATTTAGAAACCCAAAACTTGAGTTGCTTTACGTGAAATTGTATTTCCCAATATATGGGAAACGAACCAAACAGCCCCTAAAAGAAAAACTAAACAAAGCTAATTCATCAAGCTAATCAAATTTATCTGAAAAAATATTAGATAGTTATGTTCATAGAAATGCTTTAATATGAATAGTTATGTGGGTCAAAGCTCCAAGAAACTTCATAAAATCTTATGCTCAATTGCCCTTCCATCGTCAAGGTTTCTCTTCAACATTCCATAGCAACTTCAAGATTCAGTTATAACTTACAATAGCTTGAAATACAGGGGAGGGAAAAACCTAAAAAAACCCTGACTTCCAAAATCTAAACACTGTAACCTACATTTTACTTTCAAAAGAAGGAAACTTAATAATAATAACGAGGAAAAAAAAAACTAAAAACACAAAGAGAGCTATAGAATATGACAGGGATCATGATCAGTAGGGCGGCAGATTCTGCGGCC
>NC_033796.1:8153333-8160962 GCF_001876935.1 Asparagus officinalis
GACGCATCAAACTCCCACTTGTGTCTCAAACCTTCAGGATAGTTACGCGACCAAGCCACAATCCTCCCGCTCAATCCTCTTCATTAGGATGGCGGTTACCCCATCTGTCATTGGTAACGGATCACTCTGACACTCAACTTACCAGTCCTCTTCAATAGCGTAATTGGTGGCACCAATAAGAGGTCGGCTCAAATCCGCAATAACTCCCATTCATTAACACTACACCTCTGACAAATATAACTTACAATTTCCCTCTTTCAAAAGGAATGCCCGGTAGGTGCCTCAAACGGCTTCGATCGGCTGGAATTCCATCATCTGGTTAAACCGATTACTCTGCATAGCCGACACCGGTCATTCTTTTCTCCCGCAAATGTATGTTGCCAATGCCAATGTCGTCACACTCATAGTTTTTCTTCCCAGAACGATTTGATCTCTCCAGCACCGCTTTCCATAAAAGGCGCTCTCGTTTGTTGGTTGGATTAGTGCGGGCTCCTATTAAGAAAGAAAGCGTTTTTGATGATTCTGTTGTCGGGCAGGAAGGGAGGAGCTCTCTTTGTCCATCCGCTCCGGCTTTGCGTTTGGGTTGGGGTTTGGGGTGGGTCGTTACAATCGTTTGAGCTGGGATATAAGATTTTGATCTTAGGGGTTCGTCTTTTGTTGTATGGAGAGATGTTTGACGCGGACGCAGAAGGAGGCGGCGAGGCAAGTTTGGGGTTGGGCGTGCGGAGTATCTGGGGCGTATTCAATAGGGGATCCCATGCACAGCCGGCCCACAACATGTAAGCATGAATTGGAATCGTGAACGACGTTGGGGAAATGAACCCGAGAGAGACAGAGGAAGAGAGAGAGCTCTCTCAACTGCGAAACCGCATAGGAAATCAGGCGGAACACAGTAATACGTCTTATTAATACGTACGCCATACTTTTACCCGAGGGGTACTAGACCGCGTTTGACGACGGGTGCTTCAAATTCTATCCTGGTTAAAATAGTTGAATTTGCGTTCGGCGGAAAAAGAAGACAGAGTTGTACTGGACCCATCTAGTTTTCAGACCAGTCGTGAATCATGATGCTGGACTTTGTCCGGACGTGTCTGGGTTGGGGGGTAGGGTTTGCGTGGCCGGGCCCTCGCACGTCCGGCCCGATCATGATATATTACGTAACTGGGCGGGGTAACGCCTGAACCAGAGAAGTAGGACCGGCGGCACGCTGGCCGCCGAGCCTCTCACGACCCAGCCTGATCCATGATATGTTTTTTGGTTAGATGTTCGTATAGCCCTTTGGGTCTGCGGCTGCCAACAAAGACAAAAGGTTATATGTTTTTCGCTCGTGAGCTTTTTGGCTCGTTGAGAAACAAACAACGATAATTAAGCTCGCTTATGTCTACTTGGAATGATTAAAAATTTTAATGCAAGTTTAAAAATAGTTTCATACAAGTTTAAATTATGAAAAAATAAATTATAGAAAAATTATATCTATAAATACAAGTTTAATATAATTTAAAAGGTAAAAAAAAGGGAAAAGTCGGACGAAAAACTCATGGGCTGGCCCACGACCCACGAGCCGTGGGCCAGATCAGACCCGGTCGGCACCTAGTGGTCTTGGCCCGAGCTAGGTCCAATACCGGACCCGGGATCAGAGAAGTAGACCCGATTCACTCTAACCCAACTTGGCCTTGAATCTGACGGGCCGGGTCACAGGCCTGAACCGGTCCGACCGACCCCCAGGGGCTTGCCAAACACACCGATAGAAACCCTAAGCAACTGGTTGACTCTAGAAAAACAATCCAAGTTTGATATTTTTAGTAAAACGAACTTATCATCGTGACATCTTTACTTCCTTCGGTAACATTATAATATTAATATTGTATGTTGGACAACTCTTTAAAATGACACTAGGTTTATAACCGGCTTCATTTTGAGATATAATTGGGTCAGCGTTGCCATGATTCTTCTAAGGCCAAAATTAACACCCTTAAACTGATTTTGTTTTGGTCCATCCTTCTTCATGAACCAAAATAAAAAATAAATTAGGCTAGGATTGGACTACCTCATTTATGGACCAATTCGAACATTGTCATGGACTTAGAAATTCTACGCAACTGGTTTTGACATGATCCGGACTCTAAAAAGATGATCCAAATTTGGCATTTTGAGTAAGACATGCTCGTCGTTATGTCGTTCTTACTTTCTTTCGGTAATATTATCATGCTGTTGCTGTTATTCTGTTTCGCATTAAGGTGGCGTTTGGTTGTTTGCAACTAGAGTTGCAATGCAAGTGTCACTTGCATGCAACGTGCATACAACTGAGACGTT
This sequence comes from Asparagus officinalis, assembly GCF_001876935.1. Lineage (NCBI taxonomy): Eukaryota > Viridiplantae > Streptophyta > Magnoliopsida > Asparagales > Asparagaceae > Asparagus > Asparagus officinalis. Next base: position 8,155,647 of record NC_033796.1, read on the forward strand.
GCAACTCTTCTTACATGCAACTACAGTTACAATTGTTTGGTTTAAAATTTAAATTTTGCAACTTATAGTTGCAGTTGTTTGATTATGCTTATAACTTAACATATGCAACTCATAAAATATTTTTAAAAAATAATATTTTTTAAAAAGTAATATTTTTAAAAAATAATATATTTTTAAAAAATAATATATTTTAAAAAAATAATATATTTTTAACAAATAATATATTTTTAACAAATAATATATTTTTAAAAGTTAATATAATATTTTTAAAAATAATATAACATATCATTTAAAATATATATTATTTTTAGAAAATTATATTATTTTAAAAATACATTATTCAAAAAAAAATATATTATTCAAAAAATATATTATTTTAGAAAAATAATAGTATTCCTGGAAAATTTTATTTTTCAAAAAATATATTATTTTAGAAAAATATATTATTTTAGAAAAAATATATTATTCAAAAAATATATTATTTTAAAAAATATATATTTTTTAAAAAATATATTATTTTTAAAAAATATATTATTTTTAAAAAATATATTATTTTTAAAAAATATATTATTTTTAAAAAATATATTATTTTTAAAAAAATATATTATTTTTAAAAATATATTATTTTTAAAAAAATATTATTTTAAAAAATAATATATTATTTTAAAGATAATATATTACTTTTAAAACTAACATATTATTTTGAAGAAATTATTATAATAATAATTATTTTAAAAGATTGATGTTGTTTTTTTTTTAAAACGTTTTTGAAGAAATTATTATAATAAGAATTATTTAAAAGATTATTTTAAACCTTAAATGAATTTATTTTTGAAATATTAAGTAATGATTTTGATTTTAATAAATTTAGGTCAGTTGCAACTAAGTTGCAACTATGACTTGCGGCCATTTTTGACGTAAGTCATATGTTGCAACTAAGGGTTGTTTTGCAACTGTGGTTGCAGCTGTAACTGTGAGTTGCAACAAAACAAACACATGCAACTAGTCAAATTGGACCTAGTTGCATGCAACTGGAGTTGCAACCACTCCAGTTGCAGCCTACCAAACAGCCCCTAAGTATGAATGCTCGTCATTTAGAATCTAGCTTGCTTGAAAGTTTTACTTGACCATCACGTGACTTCGTGTGGATCCCTCTAAATGCTTAGAGCAAGTGAACCAAGCTCCCACCGTCGCTCTCAAGGCCTACGTGGCGGTGGGAGCTCTTAGAGCCCCCTCCAACCAACTCTCAGCAAGCTTCCAAGAGGCTCCTTGGGCTGATGTGGCCAGTGGGGCCCACCGGAGCTCTTGGGAGCTCCCAAGCATTAAAAAAAAGTTTTTTTTTACAAAACCCTCCTTACTTTTAAACCCAAGCCTTAAAGAAATATTTTTTTTTTACGAAAAAGTCTTTGCCATTTGTATCTTTGCAATAGAAGTGAAGTTTTTTTGATAGAAGAGGGGTTTTTTTGATATTGTTAGACCTCCTAACTAGGAGCTTGTTGGAGCTCCATAAAATAAGGAGGTGCTCCCATGGCTTATTTTTATAATTTTTTATTTCAAAATGCTTGAGAGCTCTTGAGGGCTTGCTGACTAGGACTCCCAATTGGGAGCTTGATGCACTTGCTCTTATGAACAATAGCTTAATACACTATAAGCGGCAACTTTAATTCTCTGCTGGATAGTTGTTGTGATTTGCTTGCATTTCCGTAGAAGATACTTACAAGACTGTATTTCCATGATCATTGTATCATACTCTATTTAAAAATACGAGTTCGGTAAAATTTTTCTATAGGCAATATTACATTTAAGTTTTTTTAATATTACATTGTTATCCTAATCTATTCTAATTATCTTATTTTCTTTGAATTGATAACCAAATAATTTATTCTATTCATAATGAGACTTAACATGTTATTGGATAAAATAGATACGTTTCATATAATTCAAATCTTTTACTTATTTTAGTTTGTAGAGAAATCTAAAAAACATATGCTAGCCATCACCTAAAAGTTTTTGGACTTTATAAAAAATATTCTCTAAGTTTTTTTAAATTAAAAAAACGGCCCTACAAATTTAAAATTTTACGAAAGCATCTTGAAAATTATAAATTTTATTTATCTCAGTGAGAAATCTGAAAAATATATGTTCACTAGAAACTGGATGTTTTTTTACTTTGGAGAAAACATCATGTAAGTTTTAAAAATTACAAAAACACCCCTAAAATTTAAAATTTATAAAAAACACCTTGAAAATGTTAAACTTATAAACATACTAAAAACCTACAAATAACACAAACAACCCCTAAAATTTATGGAATTTACAATACACACTCTGAACTTTTTATAAATTGCAAAATAAAACCCCCAAACTTATAAAATTTACAAAAATCCTGATAATTTTTCACCTAACAGTACGTTAAAAATAGAAGAATTATAAATATTCCCTACATAATTTATAGTTTATAGAAAACACCATTAAAGTTTTAAAAAATATAAACAAATATTTAAAATTTAAAACTTATAAAAAACACCCTAAAAATTTTAATTTCATTAGTAAATTGAAAGCATAGGAAGTATTAATAGCCTATAAAAAATTTACAATCTGCAGAAAATGCCTATAAGTTAAAAAAAATTACAAAAAGTCCTTAAAATACATAATTCACAAAAAACTCTATGATAATTTTTAACCTATAGACACTAAAATGAATATGCAAAATTACTAACAACCCCTAGGAAATTAAAATTATGTAAAAAATATCACAAACATTTTAAAAGTATAGGTTTAGTAAAAAAAATTCATGGTAAATATTACTCATAACTTTTTTGAAAAGAACATAACTAATTAAAATTTTATTAAATTAAAATTTATAAAAAATACCCTTAAAGTTTAGTACATTGTGAATTACCCCTCCAAAGTTTAAAAAATTTAATGAATTTTTTGTAATTCCTTGATTTTTAATGTGATGTTTAATAGTTTTGTGTATTTGTAAATTACAAATTTTAGAGTGTTTTTTTGAACTTTTTAAAACTTTTGAGGGTGTTTATTTTGTAGTTTTCTAAATTTTTATTGTATTTTTAGTGTAATGCACATATACATCGATTAATGATGATATTGAAGAATAAGTCGTTCTTAAGGTTATTAGACCATAGTTAAGTGTGCACATCACTATTCCTAGGTAGTATAGTTTATAAATGTAGTGGTTAAAAAATTTGACTTTAATGTACTGCTTTTTACAAATTTATTTAATGTGAATCCACCATATAATTTTGGCTGTGATCATTATAATTTTAATATGTTTGATTGATTGACTATATACGTATATAGACCATATATTACTTTACTTTCTCACATAAGCTAACATTTGGTGCTTAATAATTTAAATTATTATTTTTAAATTCAATATAAAGAGGAGCTCTAATAACATTTATTTATTTACCTACAGCATAATACAATCTTAATTCCTATTTTTTGTTGGAGATTTATTTCATAGTTATGCGTATCAAATTAGTAACTAAAATAATAATTATGCTTAAATTGGAATGATTGTAATTGGTCACTTACTATAAATTTTTTATAAAGTTATATACCTTACTTTCTATAGCTATCTGCACTGCCCATATATATTTTATAAATTAGTTCTTAATTTAACATATTAAATTATTTTTCCTTTATAGAAATTTCTTCTTTGTCTTTTAGAGTGTGTAATCACTATATCATCATTCTAGCATAGAAATGACCTCGCTCTAAATATCTTCAAGCCAATGCTTGAGTTGCACTGAAGTATATATTATTGTTACTATGTGTATATATTTTTTAAGAAAATCATGTCAACATTTTTTAAATAGAACAAAATATTCTAACCTCTGATATTATTAAAATTAAATATAGCCAAATTAATGATTAGCAAAAGAGAACTTACATCAGAAAAATGTATATAACAAGATAAAGAGGAAATATAATGGCATTGCCAACAGTACTATAAACAACAAACTACAATGTAAAATTAACCTATTTTGTGGAGCCCAACTACTAGCTATAAGCATCGATGTTTTCATATATATACTTTATAATTTATTAAAAAGGTCATATAACTTATATAATAAAATTGGTTTAATATTAAATAGTAATATCATTGTAATAATTTCATTATTAAAAAAAATTATTCATGAATCAATATGCTCTTTACGATATATAAGCTATGCATTCTAAATTATTGTGTCTTTTATAGAGCCAAAAAATTTGAATACGATCCTCTAACATGTTGCTCTCACAATAACAAAATCCACTTAGGAGATATTGATATTCTAGATGAGTTATATGCCCTAAATACAACATAATTATCCTAAGCATGTGAGTTATAATAGCATTATTCATTCACATTGTTTGTGGTAAGATTTGATAGGGACCTTACATCAAGGAAAAAAGATTTTTTTATATTTAGAGCACATGGCGAAATATATCATAATCTAATTGTTCTAATTTCGTAAGAAAATAATTCTTCATACTTTCAGTTTTACTTCTATGATACAGAGAATGAGCTATAAAATTAAATGAGAATATTAGATAATATGAATATAAGCGGAACATTAACTAAAAGTTAACATGAATATGAGTCAAAACCACAACTAAAAATTTTTCATGGACATATTGCAAGTAAATTCATATGCAAAATTATTTTACTAATTGAATGATCACCAATCTTTTGAAAAATTCAAGATATTAATAAATAGAGATGTTGCACTAAATTAATGTGTTTATAACTCACAAATAATAAATCACGTAGCCACAGTTTGGATTGAAGAAAACAATGATAATATTTTATTTGAGAGAGAGATTATTGAGTTGATGATCAATACCACAAAAAACTTTGTTTTTTTATTTTTACTTTATTTTTATCAATTTAAATAATCATGATATTCGATCACGTGCAATGCACGTGCAATGCGCGTGCATCTCAACTAGTACTGATAAAATACTCTAACCGTATTGATAAAGTTATTCGTTTGTATCGGCATATTATGACTCTACCGCCATTGATTATTACTCAATTCTGATTTATTTGTTCGTAGGATATGAATCTTATTTTGTTTGTTCTATAAGATTTTCTATGGCTAATTCCCTATATGGGATTTGTCTTTTCCGTGTGGGGGCGGTTTGTATTTGGTTTGGGCTTTTTTGGAAGTTAAGCCGGCTGCGTTTTTGAGACGGGGCGTGGGGGGGGGACCACAAAACGTAGGGATTTATACTGGGGCCACGAAAGGAGTGGGAGCTTGGTGTGGAATGGGATGGGTTGGGTTCTTGGTTTGGGTTGGTTTTGGG
>NC_033796.1:8160978-8167428 GCF_001876935.1 Asparagus officinalis
GGGTCGGTATTGGACACGCCCATGTGGACAAGTGTTGTTGGAAGGGGGGCCACAGGCCATTTGGCGCTGGTTGGGCTCCTCTAGGTGACACGATTCTGCGTCGTCATGCTCAAGTTTTTAGGGTTTTTTCCTTGGTCAAATTGGGACGTTGTTGACAGCTCGATTTTGGTATCTTTTTGAGAAAAAGAAATGATAGAGGCACACTCTAAGACACACCACCAACCACACTTTCTCTCTCTACAGTGCAGAGGGCCCCACATGTGATTTTTTTAAAAATCACATGTGGGGCTCTCTGCACTGTATAGAGAGTGGGAGTGTGATTGGTAGTGTGCCTGTAGCGCCTCTCTTTGAGGAAAACCGTGCTTTGGGTAATAAATCTGGCCAACTTTGGCCGAAATTTGACCCCCGACTAAATCTGGTTTTGTTTTTAACCGTCTTCTTCTTTCTGGATAAAAATAAAGCCGACCATGATCAATCCTAACTCAAATTTAGGATCAAATAATTGAAATTGATATTTAGTTCTTAAAATTTCCATAGTTAGTTACTGTCTAATTTGAGAACATTCTATTTAAATTAACTCTTTTTTTTGCCATGGATTCTAAGCTGGCCGCTCTTTCTAACTTAACCCGTTTAAAATCCAAACTCGTTAAATTTTCTTTCCTCCCACAGACTATGGCTTCACCTAATCCATTTTTCTTTGTTACTCTCTCTCTCTCTCTCTCTTTTTGAACCCACACCTTGCTCATGGAATTTTTATTCAATCTATTCCTCTTCTTTTATCTAAAAGTGAACCGTGAACGTGATCACATTTAACAAATGACAAATTTTCAAAACCGTCTCATATGGACATTTAATCCCAAAAACAAACATCTTTTCATAATATTTTTAAAAACCGACTTGGTTTCTGAAACCAGATCGGTTTTTATGAAAAAAGTTCCGAAACTTCACGGGAGTTGAACTCCCATGAAGTTTAGTAAAACTGCTAAACTTCACGGGAGTTCACCTCCCGTGAAGTTTTGGAAGTTTTTTCACAAAAACCGATCTGGTTTCAGCGCCAATGCTCAAACCAAGTCGGTTCTTGAAAATATTATGGAAATGGTCTGTTTTTGGAACTAAATGTGGAAAGAAGTAGTTTTTGAAATTTTATCCTCTAACAAAAGTCCAATTTATTGGCCTTCTCGAATGAGTTTGGCTTCACGTACTTAGTAGTTAGCATCGCATCTATCTTCATCATTTTGCCTTTGTTGGCGGGTTACCTTCTGAACATGACCTCGAACTTACTGAACGGATCAAGCAAGGAGGAGGACGTACAAATGGGATCACAAGCGCATGTTTCACGCGCGCCATGGATTTTGGGCATGGAAAACATTATGAAATTACTGCTTAGAGAAAGTTTGCAAAATCAAATCTGATGTTGTTTCTTATATATATCAACCTTTTTTTTTCTTCTTAATTTGCATAACATCTATTAATTAAGTTCACGCGCGCGTACGGATTGTTTTTGTTTCTTTGGTTCATTGTTTGTTTATACGCTCTTTGGTTACGTTGAGCTACCATAGTGTAATAAGAGATATAATTTGATAGTATTTCTTTATAGATTATAACTTACAGATCATAGATCTTTTGACTGATACTTTAAATGCTTATGAAGGGAAAAATAATGAGTGCTTCTTTTTTATATGCTACGAGAGGAAGATAATATAGTTTTTATTAGTAGTTAAAACAGTCAGCTCGGGTGGTAGGAGTTTTCTCACATAAACTAAAATATTAATTAATTAAGTTTGAAATGCAAAATTAGATAGCTAATCATTAGTCTCTCCTTTACAAATCTAAATAAAAATTTATGATCTTTAAAACTGAAAAATCACACAAATTGTTTTCATTTCTTTGGTTTATATATGATGGTTTATACGCCCTTCGAATGCATAAGCTACCGTTCAAAAATTCAAGGAGCTGGCTATAAATGTTTTAGGGTTTGTTTGCAAAATTTGAAAGGGCTATTTGTAGTTTTTGAACTTCTCAGAGAACTGTTTCTAATTTTCAGATTTTTTTTAGGGATTGTTTGTAATTTAGGATTTCAATAGACAATTTATAATTTTTTAATTTAATGATGCTATTTGTAATTCTCAAAATTCTCAAGGATTTATTTATAATTTTTGAATCTTAAGGCGTTGTTCGTAACTTTCATGGAATTATTTATAATTTTTAGAATTTTTGTGGGTATTTCTAATTTTTAAAACTTCCAAGCGATTGTTTGTAAAAAGTTTAGGGAGTTGTTTATAACAATTTATAATTTCAGCAGGGTGTTTGTTATTATTGTAACTTTCATGCATGGGGCTAGGGGCTAGTAGTAAAATCTTCAAAGGGCCATTTGTAAATTTTTAAAAGAATATTTGTAATTTTTAAAACTATTAAAGGGCTGAATGTAAATTTTTTAAGTGGATGTTTATAAAATTTCACGGGGTTATTTGTATTTTTGATTCATATGGCTTTTGTAACTTTTTTAACTTTCTAGGAACTGCTTATAATTTATGGATATTGTTTTTATTTTTTTGATTTTTTTCAAGGGTTTATTTGTAGTTTTTGAGTCTTAAGGGGTTGCTTGTAAATTCTAATTTTTACATGTCTTTTCTGAAATTTTTGATTTATTAGGAGTCTACTTCTAATTTTTGAAGCTTGAGGCATTGTTTATAATTTTTGGATTTTTATGAGATTGTTTATAGTTTTTAGATTTTGAATGGGGTTGTTGATAGTTTTTTAATTTAAAAAACACTTTTATATAAAGGCAAACTTTGACTAATAGAATTTCTCGGTTGTAAATAATTTTATTTCGAGAAGGATTCTTAGGTAAAGATGATTAAAAATGAGGGTTTTGATTATTAAAATTTTCTAATTATGAGTAGTTTTAATTTGATTAGGATTGTTAGGATTAGATGTCAACATGTCAATTACTGATAGAACGAGCAAAATACACTCACGTGTTGCCGCAACATTTGGGTGAAAAATCAATCAAAAAATTTGTTTGAGCATTATTTAGAAAAAAATATAGCAAAAATAAACAATATATAGCAATTAGCACCACATATCAATTTGTTGCAACGCACAGTGAGTCAAAAATACATCAGTTGAGTATTTTGTGCATAAGAGTGATTTTGGAAGTGGATGGGTTTAGTAGTATATGACTGTAAATCTTTGGGTTTATAGATGAAAAATTATTTTCGGGGTAGAAGATCATAACTTTAAATAGGGATAAAACTTTAATTGTATTGGTTAAAAACTCATCTATAATACCACAAATTTTGCGTGAGAAAAGACCTAAAGAAATTTTACTATTTGGTTCAAAATATAAAACACATACATAACAACTTGTAGAAAAATATAGAAAGCTACAGGATAATATAACAACTTACACCGTGTACCGAAGTGTTGAAATACAAAAGGCATTTAAAACTAGTCAAAGGAGTATTATGGATCTAAGAGTGTTTTTTAGAAGTGGGTGAGTTTTTAAAAAAATAAATGAAGGCAAAACTTTTAGGTTCATAAGCGAAAATCATTTCTAGACTATTGTGAGTTTAAAAATAAGTGGGGATACAACTTTCGATTTATAGGTAAAAAAGTAGTCAAAAATTGATGGCACAATGTTAGTGTGAAAAAAATGAAAACTTTAATATTTGGTTTAAAAAATATAATGTATGCCTAACTACTTAGTTAGCAAGTCATAACAAAATATCACAAGGGGTAGGCGAAAAAAATCATTTAAACATTTGATGTCACAACATTAGTGTGAAAAAATAGGAAATAATTTGATATTTGGTTTGAAAAATACAATGTATAGCTAAATATTTAGTTAGCAAGTCATAACAAAATATCAAAACTCACAGTATCCACTAAATTGCTAAAATATGAACTGAATTAAAAAAAAGTTAGTGAGTGTTTTGGGCGTAGGAATGATTTTGGGAATGAGTAGGTTCAAAATAAATAAGGGTAGAAGTCTGTATTTACAGGGGGAAAAGTCCTTTTTTTTTTGAGCTGAAGAAGCAGGAATAGACTTCCTGCTCATAAAATTTTATTTATATCAGAAAACATACATATAAGCAACTATACTTAGCACACCCAAAAGGAGGCCAGTATACAGTAGAACAAGAAAAGGCCAGAAAACAGAAGATAACACCATCAAAAACAAAAGAACAACAAAAGATTCACTACACCAGTAAGACTTGAAAAACTTTATATTGTTTTGATCCTAATCACTGCTCCTCTAGAAGAGAGCTACTTAGAAAGGATCTAACCACTTCAAAAGACTTGCCTGAGCTTCTAATCTGCAGAGAAATTATCTCCCACCTCTGCTGCAGCTTTTGTCTTTGCAATTTCGTCGAATTTCAGCTTAATTGCTGCCCTTCTGATCCTTTTTGCCAGCTTATCTTCATGTGCACCTGTCCAATGAAGGGTATACCTAGCCACGTTAGCAGCTACAAGTTCTGGATTTTGCTGAGAATCTTTAAAGATGAAGTAATTTCGACTGTTCCAGATCCACCAACATAAACATGGGAGAACCACCTTCCAAATACAATTTATATGAATACTGTCTGCTGTTGGTGCTTTAAAGAGAATCAAATCATGCATGTTATGCGGCAAAGTGGCTAAATCAATACTAGGGAAGAGTAAAATCCATATTGAAGAAGCAAAAGGGCAAGTAATGAATAAATGATCCTGGCTCTCCACTTCAAGGTAGCAGAAAGGGCACCTTGGATCACCTTTCCATCCCTTAGAGACTAGGTTTGCCCTTGAATTAAGCTTGTTGTTACTCACGAGCCAAAAGAAAACTTTCACCTTCAGAGGGATAGGGGATTTCCAAACAAACTTATAGAATCTAGATAAACACCCACCTGATATAATGGAAGAGTAAAGAGATTTTACAGAAAATTTTCCTGTTGCATTGAGCGGCCACCATAAGGAGTCCGGGGTTGTAGAGGAACTACAATCAAAGGAGCCAAAACTGGAATGCAGGTCAATGACCTCTCTCTGATCCTCCGTGGTAATACCTCTTCTGAGGATGGGATGCCACTGCCAAACTTGGTTTTGAAGATAACCCTGAGATGAGATGTTGCAACCTTTTGAAAAAGCAAGGGAAAACGCCTTAGGGAAGAGACTGCTTAAGGAGTTTGGACTAATCCATTTGTCATACCAGAAACTACATGTCTTTCCATTACCAACGGTCCATCTCACAAAGAATTGGAAGACTGGGTACACAGAACTTATGTCCTTAATCAAGTTAGATGATTTAAATCTTGATATGGACACTACAGGATTGGATCCATCCTTAGAATATAAGGAGAAGATCACTTTACTAATGAACGAGTCCCTGTCAAAGATTTTCCAAATCCACTTAGATAAGAGGGAGATGTTGAAGACTTGGAGATTGATTATACCCAATCCCCCTTCCTGTTTCGGTCTGCATACTAGTTTCCATGAAGCCAGACACTTGATATTAGAGTGGTTGTTACTCCCATTCCAAAGAAAACTTCGTCTGATTTTGTCTATTTCTTGAATCAGCCACTGAGGGAATTTGAAAAAAGAGATATAATAAAGAGGGATAGAGGAGAGGACTGAGTTTACCAAAGTGAGGCGTCCCCCTATAGATAAGTGTTTATTTTTCCAGAGGGACAGTTTCTTGGAGAGAGAATCAAGGAGAGGCTGCCAGTCTTTTTTAGATAAAACTCCTTTTTTAAGGGGAAGACCCAAATAGGAGGATGGTAAAGATCCCAGAGAACAGTTGAAAAGACTAGCTAATCGGGGAGCCTTTCTGTGGGATCTACCAAGGTAGAAAAGATGTGTTTTGTTGTAATTAACCAGCAAGCCTGAGATATGTGCAAAGATGAGAAGAATTGCTTTAAGGGTGGACATATCTGAAGGGGATGCTCTAGAAAAGATAATTGTGTCATCAGCAAACTGAAGCGTCCTAATGTTGTTAAGTTCTCCTTTCAACTGGAGATCAGAAAGATCCCCCGAAGCAACACTAGACCTTATCATTTTATTTAGAACATCAACAACCAAGAGAAAAAGCATGGGGGAAAGGGGATCCCCTTGTTTCAAACCCCTATGACAGGAGAAGAACTTGGTAGGAGAACCATTAACCAGAACAGCTGATTTGGAGGATGAAAGGATGTGTTTGATCCAGAGACACCAATTCTGACTGAAACCTCTAGCTTGCAAACAAGGGGTTTATTGCAGGATCAATTATATTATTCTATTAAAGTTCATCTTATTGTTATACTACAAGTCACTTTATAATTGAGTTATAAATTGGTTTATATGCAAAATGCTATTTACTGATGTGTACCCAGCTCTGAAAAAACGATATGTTATGCTTAATAATTTCTTGGCCACATACATGTCTTTTAGCATTTTGTAGTTGAATTCTAATAATTTTTTAAATGTCACTAAACCCGT
>NC_033796.1:8167439-8173682 GCF_001876935.1 Asparagus officinalis
AAAACTATTGAGGGTTTAGTGTGATTTACTCAAAAGATATTGTGGTTTTCTTAAAAAAACTACAACATACTGATAGTTATTTGGCTCTATTGTAATTTACCTATTTTTTTATTATGTAAAAATATTTTGTGGTAAGCAAGCTTCGAACCTAAAACCTCCATGGTGAAGTTTAAATAATCCGACTAATTTAACTAATGAATTTCATGAATTCTAAGAAATACAAATATAATAATAACATAATTCTCACTGTAGCTATGAAAAGACATTCTATAGTGATAAACCCTTTAACTTTAGTGTATATATATAAATAGACTTAGGAGTAGTTCACCAATTTATATATAAAGAAGGGATATCATTATAAGATTTTTTAATTATGGATAGTTATAATTTGATTAGGATTAATAAATGTTTGATTATTAGAAATTTTAACTATAAATAATTTGATGAGAATTCTTAATTAGATGAAAATAAAATTAGGTGTTCATATATCACCTTCTGATAGAATAGAAAAATACATGCTATGCATTTAAATGGCACATCTTCTTCTTCTTCTTCTTATTATTATTATTATTTTGCCTTTAGGAGAATGACTATTTTCTAATCATATACAAAAGGAGGGATAAACTTTTTGTTGTGATGAAGGTTGGATATTCGCTCGCAGGCTCTACATATCGATAATATGGGAAGGAATTGATAATTAGCTTAGGAGTGGCAAGGCCCAACCCATTAATCTCAATAGAGAAATAGATGCATATAAGGCCCAATCATGATCCAAAGAGCCATGGGTCCATGGCCCACCACAATTATTTTTAATTAGTTTAAGAAACCCTCTAATTAAAATTGTAAATAATCCAAACATTAGATTTGAGGTTAAATTCCTGTAATAAATGTTTACTGCAGCATTGCTATAATTAGTTTTTACACTCAATAATATTTGTAACTACGACATGCATTTGACATATGCGCAAATCTCTACTATGTCACTTTTGCGACACAGTTTCAACTGCAACTGCAATTATATCTATTTATTGTCCGCAAAAAAGCGCTAGTGTTATGCATAATTACTTGAAATTACATAGAAAGATATTCCCCTTATATAATGAGTAAGTTACACATAGTTATTAAAATCCAGAACCGTTCAAAAAATCTCCTTAATACTATTTATCATATCCCATCAAAAATTTAGAGTCAATCCTCTTTCTAAAAATGGATTCAGATCCTCTCCAATAAAGTGGTAACTAGTGTGAACACCGTGCAAAGCACAACATATATTTTTTCTCCCCTCTATAGTAATCCCGGTTTTAAATGCTACAATATTTTTTTAATTTTTTAAATTGCTACAATATCATGCTCTGTTACAGTAATTCTTTAAATTACTTAAATCTTAGAGATTTACTTAAATCTCAGTGATTTAATTCGATTTCAATGGGTAGGATGCCACAATGTAGGATTTTTATTATTCACAAAAACGGTTTTTTGCTTTAGTGGTTTTCAAGACCACAATGGTTGTATAGATAATAATCTTATTTTATGTATCAACATCTTAGCCCTTTGAATTGAAATAAAAGAATAAGGTTTGAGTGATTGGACTTTCTCCGATTACCACATAATTGATGAGAATTATCCCGAAAAATAAATTAACAGATTATTTCCAGTCATAAATATAATATTTATCACAAAATAGGAGCATATATGCCATAACACCCTCTCAATACGCTATGAGCTTTGCTACAGGAACCCAAATATATGGGACCAATAGAGGGGACAAGTGATGTGTCCCCCTCATATTGGATAATGAGTTGGCCATCATTAATGATGACCAACTCATTATCTAATAGGAGGGAGACATCTTACTTGTCCTCTTGGTCCCATATTTTGGGACAGAATTTTTCATACGTTATTTCACTCCCATTAATTATCGTACCCTGGAGGCTCACGGCTCACGCTAGCCGAAATTAGTCAGATCTAAATCTCGAGATTTTGCATTTCTTGAGCTTCGCTTTCCCAAAGTAATTACCCAATTTTGCTGAGTAATCAAAGCAAGAGGAAACCCATTTCCTATGTCTCCATAATTCTCAAAGGAAAAGCTTGTTCATCCTTTTTGGGTTAGATTTTTGATGGGTTTAGGTCTTTTGGTGTGAGAAATAAAATTTATATGCAAGAAGAGGGTTTCGCTCAAAAATGCCTGTTTGGAGATTTGGGTTGGTTTCATGGGTCAACAGGAAAGTTGTTGATCCTCTAATTCAAATAATCAAGAGGTAATTTCTCTTTCTGTTGCGTAGATTTCTTATTCTGCAAATATTTTATGAAATTTTTGTGCGTTGCTTACTGTTGACATGTTTTTTTTCTTGGGTATAGGGGCGCAGAGGCGAAGCAATTGGCATTCTCCACTGGGCTTGGCATCACTTTGGGAATGTTTCCTATTTTTGGTGAGGAATAGTGTTTTTTTTGGGCGCAATTGTTATATTTTATCGTTACATTTTATTTTGACAAACTTACGTTTTTGTTTTAGTTCATGGCATTTTACGGTACAATGCTGATAATTCTTTGGAACTTTATAGTTTGACAACATGAAAGTGGTTGGCACATAGTTGCTTTTGTTTTTAATCGAGTTCTGAATTTACCATACATCACAAATCTCAAAGTACACGTCGCACGCGTCTGAACCAGCTTCATGAGATAATTACTCATGCTAAATAGATGATGTGTAACCATTCATAAACTGAGTATTAGTATATATTGAATGCACACTCTATGTTTCAGACTGTATTTGATTTAGCTCTTGAGAACCAGTGAATTGTGTGTCGAGAAATTGAACACGAGTGGAACGGGATGTTATCCCAGATTATTCATTTGCAGTGAATCAGAAATTTTGACTGGCAAGATTAATGTGATATTGAGAAACCTTCTTGCAAGCTTTCTGTTTCATACTTTCATTTTTCTTGCTGGTTGCATGATCTTAAATTGAATAACCTATAAGGTCCTCAGTCCTCTTGGTCCTTCTATGCTCTTTCGTGGAAGCTTCTCTGATGTACAAAGTTGCTCCAATTACATAGCTCTCGATTGTGAACACCGAATCAATATTTAGCATTGAGATTAAGTTGATCAAAAATTCCACGATTTTTTGGGGCCTTGATTGTAATTGTTCTTTACAGTAAAACAACAACAACAACAACAACAACAACAACAACAACAACAACAGAGGCTGAGATAATTAGGAAAAGCGTGATCACGGCAATGGTGAAGAATTAGGCTCCAGCCACAACATTTTTTATAAGGATCCTTGAAAGGCTCTCCTCTGATCATTCTCTTTTTGGTTTGAGCTTAATGGTTGGAAGGCATCACCTTTTATGTGTTTTAAAGCAAATATTTATTTGAGGTTCATTGACTTCGAATACGTTGGAGGGAAACATTGGCATGCTGAACTTCATGCTTGAATTCAAAGTGTGGGAAGCTCAATTAAGCGCAAGGACAACAAACTTTTCACTAACATACTGATTTTTTAAAATTATTTATTATTTTTTTTTTTGGGGGGGGGGGGGCGGCNCTCAGGGTTATCATATAGTTGTTTTAGGCATGGAGGGATTTCAGGAGCAAGTTATTAATTTGTTTAAAGAATTTGCAACACTCTGCTACAATTATTGACTCTGTAAATTAGTGATGATTCATGTGGTCTATCTTAGAGATTTCTTTTGGATTGTCAAACTAGTTCACAAGGTGTTTCATTTGATTTGAATGCCTTTTGAATAAAGAGACGTAACAATTTATCCGGGAGCATACTTCAAAATCTCCATCTGAGTTGGTGTGAGTAGCAAAATTGTTATCAACACTAGTTCACTTTGCCCAAATAAGGTGAGAAACTTGGGTAAATAGCATCCCTCTCATTTTCATCTTATTCTGCAGGGGAATAAAGAAATATAAATCTGTCTTCAATAAATAAGGAATGAAAAATGTCTCAAAAAAATGTCTTTTCACAAGAAACAGCTCAAGATGCATATCCCCTCCAGAACTTACATAAATGGCTATTTTTTAGCATCAATATTTGAATCGCTGAGACTTCACTATGAGAACAAGATAATGGCAAAAATCAATACACAACATTCACATTTCACACAAATCAGTGTTGCTACTACACGGCCTATTAACATAACTCATGATCAATTTCAATCACTACCTGAAACCATATGCAAATAAAACATTAGACTGAAACTTGACTTCTTTGGTTTGCAGTTTTGCACTATGTTTTATTGTAATCATTTGCCAGGGCAATATGTCAAAATTTCTCCTCTTTAGGTGCTGTCAACGATTTTTATGTACAATCTAATCAGTCAGAGTATATACCCATGGACATGCATTAAGGCACTTGTAATTTTATGATGGTTACACATTTAAATGTGATAATGTATGAAATTGAAGTAAATTTTATTGGTTACAGGGGCTCCTGTAGTTCTGTCTGGAGTAGCTATTGCATTATTAAGAAGTCGTTGCCATGCTCCAAGCATTATGCTTGCGAATTTTATTGCCACTCCGCTTCAGATAAGGTAGCGTTTGATCCTCTATTACATAAATCAATGTTAGTGCATGTTTTTCTAGTTCCTTTTCTGTAGACAGCAATTGTTTAATGAGATTTAATTAGTGAAAACTATCTTATCTGATCATTAGAGTTTGCATCAGTGAGATGAATATATATCTTTTGTTAAATATGCGATGAGATAATATTTATAAGTATGAAATTTTGTATTACTAACATCTTAAGCAGCTTGTATCTCTTGATAATTAAAGTAGTTTATTGTTACAGCAACCCATCTCATCATAAGAGCTTTTAGGTACAACTTTACAAATTCCAGTTTCACCATGATTATAATAAAATTCCAGGTTTACCATCCAGAATAAGGTCGAGCTGTCTATGACAAAAATAAAGAGAATGTCAGTCTTCTTCGTAATTTTTTCCTATCAATTTTGTGAACCATCTTCAGAGACTTTATACTTTTCATATTTAAATGTTTTAGTGGAAATAATACTCTACAGCTTACCTTAAGTTATTCAGTGAGGTCATACTTAGTTGGATATACAAATTCGTGCCTACTAGTATAAACTTGGTAGATTATTTAACCAGTGTTTAAAAGCATTATTTTTTGACTAGAAGTAATATGGAAATTCATGCTAATGTTATTTTGAAAGTGCATACTGGAAATGAAATTCGTTGTCTATTGCAGGCATTTGGTTAATGTTATTCAGACTTAAAGTTTAGGTTATTTTCCGTTTCAGACGCTTGATGACAAATTTTTTACTCATATATATGCGACTGTACATATATTCATTTACACTTATGACATATAGCCATGCCTCTGTATCTTATTTTTGTAAAGTTCACATCAAAGTTTCTAAGAATCAGTCACTATCGTTACTTGTACTTTGAATCTTAACGGATTTTAAGCATGTCAATTTGATCCACCTGAAACCATGGATATATTAGCTCATAACAAGTGATGCAAGCTAATAGTAGCTAAAATACCGATAAAAGAATAGATCTAGATTTGAAGTACCATAAGTTGATTTGATAATCATATTATTAAAAAGAAGTTAAAAAGGCAGCATTGACTAGAAAGCTCGTGACTAAATTGACTTATTTATATGACGATACCAACCAAAGATTGTTGAGACCGTTAAAATGCCTGAAGTCAAAACAAACCACAACCAATTCTGAGATTTCAAACACTGGTTCCCATTCAGATACTCGAAAAACATTTGGACACTTTGAATCTAAGTCCCATGTGATATAGGTACATGGGGACCGGACCAAGAGGTAAATTAGTAAAATGTATCTATTTGCATGTCCAGGCACAAAAGTTGCATTTTCAGTGAT
Organism: Asparagus officinalis; assembly: GCF_001876935.1. Lineage (NCBI taxonomy): Eukaryota > Viridiplantae > Streptophyta > Magnoliopsida > Asparagales > Asparagaceae > Asparagus > Asparagus officinalis. The sequence goes on from NC_033796.1 coordinate 8,173,306, forward strand.
CAGGTTATTTGGTCAATTTTTTCATCCATGTCCTAAATCTCCCAACAACGCATAGTTATTTAAGCCAATGCTATGATATAAATATTTAAATCATTTTATCTCTCAAGACATATTTACTTATCTCAGCACATGATATAATTAAGACCTATATGAATGTATTTTTGAACTTAAAATTATACTTTATGGATGCAGGTGCATAATATATACGCTTGAATTGTCATCTAAGAGATTCTATTTTCAGTTTCACGTATGAAGCATTTATGAAATCACAATGTAAATTGACATAAAAAGAATGATGCACGATACCACTTCACAATGACCTCTGGCTTCTATAATTATAACATGTTTCAGTTATGCCCACTGATTCCTCCCCCCCA
>NC_033796.1:8173692-8206217 GCF_001876935.1 Asparagus officinalis
TACCCCCAAATTCATCAAGGCTATTTACACGAAGATATGAAGACTTTCAAGTTATGCGATCTGGTCATTGGTGATCTTTATGATCCATCCTGCTTCAATTTTTATTTTCATCTCCAATTTATCTTTAGTTTTTATTATGGCAAATAAACATGCGTACACATTTTTCAAACATGCTAACTTCCTTAACACTATTTTCTAATAGTCTGGTGATACCTTACTTGCGGTTTGGTGAAATCATCTGTGGTGGTCCTCGTTTTCCATTGACACCTGATGCTTTGAAGAAAGTGTTGACTGGGCAAGCATCCCGTGAAGTACTACTTGCTGTATCTCATGCAGTCAGTTCCAACTATTCTCCCTACTTTTTAATTCATGTGGTTTTAATTTCTGTGGACAACCTTTTCCTTCTACTTTTCTTAATGAATCTACATCTTAAGAAGATGCATATCATGACTTCATGGTGTTTCAAGCGGCTAATAATTGTACTTTATATGGCCCGAAGAACATTCATTTTTCTTTGTATAACTTGAACTAAGATTTGAGCTGAAGCAGTTGCAAGACAGAAATTATATGAAGTGGACTCTTCTGCTAAAAAAATTATATGTAAATTATTACCTTCTTCCAAAATGCTAGGTCTTTCAAATTAGTTATGTACGGAATTAAATCCTCTCATTCCCATGTAACTAAAAATGTTTCTTGTTTATGATTTATCATTTTTTATTAGTGAGCCTTGAACTTTGGCCGGTTTTTTTGCCTCATTATATTTTAGCACCTATCCTCATTTTTCTTCTACTGTACTGTCCAAAGTATCCATCTACAATCCTTTTCTTCTATTACAGAAAGAAATACAAAAACACCTCTCATTTACTCTTATTTCTTTGTCTTTTACTCTTTTTGTTTCCATTATTTTTCTTTTTTTTTTGCACCATATTGCAGTAATTATGAAATTAGGGCAATTTTCTTTGTGATGATAAATAATTATCTTCAAAATTATTTTTCTCCAGGTAATAGGCTGGGTTGTTGCAGCGCCATTCATCCTTGGCGTGCTTTATATAGTATTGGTGCCTTGTTTCAAGTATTTGGTTAAAAAGCTTAGACCTTCTTCAAGCCCAGAGACAGAGCTCGATTCACATGATGAGTTCATGATCAAGGTCAGGGATGCCTAGCTTTTCGTGGTTATTTTACAGATCGAGATCAAGGGTTTTCTAGCTTTCAATGATTTTACACAAAAGGATTCAAAGCTTCAAACTTTCTAACTCCGTATCTTATGTATTGACATTGTTGCATTTGTACACTAAAGAGAGTACGTCATAGTATATATGATATTTTCCTCTTCAAATGCTTATCTATTCCATTTTTATGGATGAAGTGATTTAATGCAGCCCTTTCCAGGGTAAGAGATGATAAGAGGTGTAAAGATATGCTATTTGCATAGTTGGATATGTTAATGGTGGAATTCTGTGATATTTTAATATCTCAGATGCATCTTAGATGTAACTGTCAAAATAAATTAGGGTGTGTTTGACAACAAGTTAAAATTGGGCCAGGTTAACCTGACCCAATTTTAACTAGCTTATTGTTTGTCAAATTTCAGGTCAGAACTGGACCAATTTTTTTAGCCTAAATAGTGTCACTAAACCAGTTTTCTTTTGGACCCCAAACAGAAAACTGGTTTAGTACAAAACTGGGCCAGAACTGGTCCTGTCCCAGTTTTGTTCACTTTGCCAAACACACCCTTAGTTTCAATTTTTATCTTGAAGTTTAACTGATGACTTCACTGCACAAATGGTGATTATTGGTTGATTCATTATGAATGGATCTTTTCTCGTACAATTTGAATATAGTGCATCCTGGAAGATGAGAGATGGATTAGATAAGGCACTGCAAGTATATTCTTCAGGGCTTTTCCAGAGAAGCCACCTTTAAAATGAGCTCATTCTATAAAAATCAATTTTTATTTTTAATTTACACTTAAAACATCTTTAAAGTGTATTTTGTTGTAATCAACCACCGGGACCTATTTTTCAATTAAGTTTTTCGGTAATTGACCCTACCTAACCTCCATTAAGGACCATCTCTCTAATATGTTTGGTATTGGATACCTAAATTATTACAGTAAAACCGAAAAAACCTAACCTAAAAGTGGGCATATGTGGTTGATTGCAACAGAATTCACTTTAAAGATGGTTTATGTATAATTTTTTTAAAAAAGTGGTTCTATAGAATGACTATATTCTAAAGGTGGTTTCTAACCCCCAAAAAAGAAAAAACCTATTTTTAATAACTAGATATTATCTAATGTTTTCTATTTTCTATATTTGGATGTACTGAATGAATGATAATAAAACCTCAATTGTGATTAACTTTTACCAAGAGAACAATATTTCATTCAGGTTACAATAATCTAGATGAGACATGAAAGAAAACAAGAGTGAGAACGGCCTATACAAAAGGGGGTGATTAACGATTTATAGATGGTTAGAGGGTTAGTACATCGATTATAACTCTTCATTTATAATGTAGATTACTTCTACAAAGTTAGTTCTGATGGGATCCCTATTGAAAGAAGACAACAAGATAATGTCCTTAACTTCATATGTTGTAAAAGCTTTTTTTGATATTAGCCCCTTGAATCTTTCATATGTTAAAACTGGTCCCTCAAATCATTAAAATTTCTATTAGGGGCTCCCAATTTTTAGCTATTTTGAATTAGTCCCTCAAATCATTGAAACCGCGATTGCCTTTTTCAATTCTTAAGTCATTTTGAAATTAGTCCCTCATATCAATACTATAATTCGCAATTAAAGGGATTAATTTGAAACAACTTATGAGAGACGGAGGGCATGATAGAAAATTTGATATTTTGAAGGTCTAATTTCCCTCTAATTAGTTTTTGTCTGGTTTCACCCAATATTACTTTCATCTTTTTTGCAAAAGTAAGTGTAAGTTAAACCAAAAATTTAAGCAAATAACAGAATTTGGATACTCTTTTGTACCCTTCCAAATACTACCTCATACTACTATTTTGCCAATTTTAAACTAATAAATTTGCGAAAAAGAAATTCTATATTCGAAACTTCAGTGAGAATAAATGTTTTTCTGGTCTTATTCCTACTGCCCAAGGGGTAGAATAGGACAAGGAATAGGCACCGATTCATTAATTATCCCTTTTATTTGTTTGGTTTTTTTTTGGAATTAGTCATTTGAGATTAGTCGCTCAAGTTATTGAACTCGCAATTGGCTTTCTACACCCTTACGAGTTGTCTCAGAGTTACTCCCTCAAATAATTGAAATTGTTATAAGGTCCCCCATTTTTTAATAATTTATTACAAATCAATCCCTCAGACGTACAGTAGGAAAATGTAAGAAATTAAGGGGCTTAATAGCACTTTCAATGATTTAACGAACTAATATCGAAGCTAATATAGAACTAAACTATTTTTTTTCGTATAAATAATATCCCTAATTTTAGGCCTCAGATCCTAATCCTCTATATTCCTCATCGCTATCCTAACCCTAACCCTAGCCCAAACCCTCATTAATTAAAAATATTATATTGTAATTGTCCTATCTAATTACATCCAGCGATAAATGATAATAAAATGGTGTTGATTTGTTTTTTGTTGTCGAATTATTCTTTGTTTGGGAACCCTAGATTATCCTATTTTGATGATTTTTTGGTTATATTTACCATCTTAAATACAAGCTTAGTGATTCATGCCTGACCCTATTTTGATTTGAACCTTAGATGATCACTACAGACGAAACAAGTGTAGTTAGATGATGATGATGATGTGATGATCATAGGGATTGCGAAGACAAGAAATAAAAATGCTTATATTTTGCAGTTGACCTCCCTCTGAGTATGTATCCATGAATAGGATCAAGGGATTTGATGTTTTTTATAGTACAAATTTTCAATTTTGACCTATTTAGGAAATTTATTGTAAAAATCGACATGTTTTGAATTTAATTGTCAAATTCGACCAGGTTTCAGCCACCTGCTGAAACTGGGTCGAATTTGAAAAAAAACTTACAAAACTTCACGGGACTTCTTCAAGTCCCATGAAGTTTAAGTGGGTTGTTAAACATCACGGGACTTGAAGTCTCGTGAGTCGTGAAGTTTTGTTATGTACAAAACATCACGGGACTTCAAGTCCCGTGATGTTTCAGATGGAATTTCCAGAGAGCGACACAAAACATCACGGGACTTCACGAAACAAATTTTACGGGACTCCAAGTCCCGTGAAATTGTGAAAATGTTTAAACCAAGTTTACTGGGAGCTTAAACTCGTAAGTTTTTTTTTTTTCAAATTCGACCCAGTTTCAGCAAGGTGGCTGAAACTGGGACGAATTTGATAATTAAATTCAAAACGAGTCGATTTTTGTAATAAATTTTCTAAATAGGTTGAAATTAAAAATTTGTCTTTTTTTATATCCACAACCGTAAATTACACGTGCATGTATGTTTATGTTGTTTCGTTCTCGGACAGAGGCGTATTTTTTTCTGATCTTTTAACTTAAACAGTAGGCGGGTACAGTTTTCTAGTAATCATGTTATCCAGGCACAAATTGGCTATACCTTTTATAATGAAAATGAAGGATAAATAGGAAGTGGACCTCAGTTCTTCAAGCGGGTGTCCTAAGTACTAAGGCGCAATTTCTGATGAGCATGATATCCATGTATCCAATTTTATTGCCTATTATAAATAGACACTTCTCCTTGGTGAACGCTTCATTTTCTGCTTAATAAAAATTCTGCGATAGTTGTAGCATAAGAGCCATACTACATTTTTCCTTGTTCGGGGCGCTTGTGATGTGGCCTCACAATTTTGCTCTTTGGATTTAGCATATCATGGTATCTATTAATATTTCTTGCTGTTAAAAGTTAACTGCATTTAATGACGCTTAACTGTTTGGTTTTCTTTAAACAAAAATGGCTCAGGGACCCTAAATATTCATGGCGAGCTATAGTTAAAGCCTTCAACCATGAAACCAATTTTTCGTTAGAGCGCTACTACGGGGACCCAAAATATGGGACTAAGGGGTGGGACTAGTGATGTGTCCCTCCCTTATTGGATAATGAGTTGGCAATGAGTTGACATGGTCAACTCATTATCCAATAGAGAATGGACACATCACCTGTCCCATCCATTGGTCCCATATTTTGGGTTCTTGGAGGCTGGAGCATTAATCTTTTCGTTAAGCCAAGAAAACCTAGGGAACCGACTGAAGAACTTGAAGCGTAGCTTTTTCCTTTACCAGTGGATTGTTAGAAGGAACAGGTGGGTTTGGGATGATGACCGAGATTTCCCCAAACCTGAAACTCCATCAAAATGGGATGAAATAATTACGGTGTGTATATACATCATCACGTATTTTACATTACCTAGAATATATGCTTTTATCCCAAATGTTTGGGATCAGCTACATGAATCGTACTTCTCCATTCAGTTCTGTTGAGGACTATCTACTTCACTAAGTTAGTCATTATCACATCTTTCTCAACATCTTGCATCCTAGTTCTCTTAATTAAGTCTATCTTAACGATTCTCTCTCATTTTATCCCTAATAGGGTCGTCCTTAAGTTCCTTTTTTATCGCATCTCTTAGTGCATATTTATTTGTCTACCGTAACATTCTCAGACTGCTACATGTGTATTTTACGCGTCATTTCTGATCCATAAAGCTATGAGAAAACTGTCAAAAGCTTAAAAAAAAAGAGTTAAAATTTTGCAGATAAATCCCAAATATGCAAAATGCGAGCGCAAACCATTTCCAAGATACAGGGACATGGAATTTCTTTATGGTGAAAAAGGTATGATAGAATGGGTAACCTCTCCTAATCCCACCCAGCAAGAAACCGAGTGAAGGAATTACAGCATCAGCAGCAGAATCAGGAAAAACAGGCGGCGGTCGACCGGTCCGGTCGACTGCATCTGGAAGGAGGGCGGTCGACCGACCCGGTCGACCGACGTCTCTCTGGATTTTTGGGGTTTCTGCTGGATGGTGATCGGTCGACCGGGCCGGTCGACCGGAATTGATCGCGGTCGACCGGGGCGGTCGACCGACGAAGCGGATATCAGTTTTTCCAGGTTTTTGACCCGGTTCGTTTTGTAAGTTCTATATATACCTAAACCTGTTTGTTTATGGTAGAGGTTGAACGAATTTGAGCAGCCAAAGAGAGAGAATCATTGCATCAAATTGTGAGAGAGCTTTGAGAGATCTAGAGCTTTGTTTTAGGGTTTGGTCTGAGAGATTTGTAACCCTATTTGTATTCTCTTGATTTCTAGTAGAAAGAACTCCCCCCTCCTTGCCCCGTGGACGTAGGCAACTTGCCGAACCACGTAAATTGTGTGTTCTTGCTGTGATTGTGGTTTGCATATTGTTTGTGGTTTAGTTCGAGTTATTGTTCGTGTTGCCCTAGAAAGCTTCCGCCGCGCACAACAATTGGTATCAGAGCTAGATCGACAACATGGGAGATGCAAGCACGTCAGGTTCGTCTCTAACAAAGGCGATACAGAGTCTGAGCATCAATAACACGAAGATTGATGTTCCGAAGTTCGATGGCAAGATCAATTTTGGATTGTGGAGGTGTCAGGTGATGGATGCTTTGGATGCACAGAATTTGGAGGAGACTCTTGAGTTAAAAGAGAAACCCGCTGAGTTGGAGGATAAGGTTTGGAGAAAGATGAACAGTAGAGCTTGTGGTGTTATTAGGTCATGCTTGACGCCGGATCTTATTTATGATGTTATGAACGAGACGTCGGCGAAGAAGATGTGGGAAACACTCAATGAGAAATATCTTACGAAGAGCATTGAGAATCGGCTTCACTTGAAGAAGAGATTTTACCAGTTCAAGATGAAGAGAGGGGTTTCCATCAGGGAGCATGTCAACAATTTCACTAAGCTACTTTCAGATATGGCCAATGTTGATATTATAGTTGAGGATGAAGACAAGGCGATGCTACTTCTGTGTTCGTTGCCCGAAGATGATTATGGTACGTTCGTTCTCACTATGATCAATGGAAGAACTACAGTTAGCTACAAGGAGGTGACCTCAGCTTTGGTGAACTATGAGTTGAGGAAGAGTGATGGTGAACCCTCCGAGAAGGCATCGGGAGATGCGTTAGCAGTTCGAGGCCGAGATCCAAACCGTCGTCAGTTTAACCGCTCAAAGTCAAAGAATAGGAGTGCCTATAAGAGTGTTGGTAGAAATCAATGTCGGTATTGTAAAGAAGAAGGACATTGGAAGATTGACTGCCCAAAGTGGAAAGAAAAAGCCGGAAAGAATAAGGGGAAAGCTGCACAAGCTTCAGAAGTGAATGTTGCAAAAGCTATTGGTGAGCATTCAGATTCAGATTCTTCAGGCTATTCATGCCCTGCTTTACCGTCGGTTTGCTATGCGGATTCCACGGAGTGGATGATGGATTCGGGAGCTACATATCACATCTGCCCTAAGAGGGAGTGGTTTTCTAGCTTTGAGGAGCTGGAAAGAGGGGATGTCGTGCTTATGGGTAATGATCACGTATGCCCTATTGGTGGTATTGGTTCAGTCCGGATCAGGATGCATGATGGTGTAGTGAGGGAATTGAAGGAAGTGAGGTTCGTGCCGCAGTTGACGAAGAACATCATTTCTCTTGGGACTTTGGAGGCAGCAGGATATCGAGTGATCTTAGAGGATGCTACAGGGAAGGTCACGAAGGGTTCTATGGTGGTGATGCGAGGTGTCAGGGAAAACTACCTATACTACTTGAAGGGCAAGACAGTTACAGGGGGTCTGGCAGCTTCTATCACTACAGAGGAGGACACTACCACCTTATGGCACATGAGACTTGGACACACAGGAGATAAGTCCCTACAGTCATTGGCTAAACAGGGGCTATTGAAAGATGCTAAGACCTGCAAGATGGAATTGTGTGAGCATTGTGTGCTTGGGAAGAAGACTAGAGTGAAGTTCGACACCGCTGTTCATAACACCCAAGGTACATTGGATTATATTCACACGGACGTTTGGGGCCCTTCCAAGAACACATCTCTTGGTGGGGCCAACTATTTTGTCACTTTCATTGATGATTATTCCAGGAGGAATTGGGTATACCCGATGAAGCATAAACATCAGGTCCTGGATATTTTTGTGGAGTGGAAAAAGAAAGTGGAGCTGCAGACAGGTAGAAAGGTGAAGACTCTACGTTCAGATAACGGTGGAGAGTACAAGAGTGATCCGTTTCTGCAGTTTTGCCGGGATCACGGCATTAGAAGACACTTCACAGTTCGAGAGACACCGCAACAGAACGGGGTGGCTGAGAGATTGAACCGTACCTTGCTGGAGAAGGTGCGGTGTATGATGACGCAGAGTGGATTGCCTAGATCTTTTTGGGCCGAGGCGTTGGTTTATGCGAGCCATCTTGTGAACAGGTTGCCGTGCACTGCGATAGACGGGAAGACTCCTTTGGAGCGTTGGTTTGGTTCGGTGGCTAGTGACTATGAGTCGCTTCGGATATTCGGGTGTCCAGCTTATTATCATGTCAGTGATGGCAAATTAAATCCGAGAGCGAGGAAAGCAGTCTTTGTGGGATTTAGGGATGGAGTCAAAGGCTTCAAGTTATGGGATCCACAGGACAAGAAGATAGTTATTAGCAGAGATGTCACATTTGACGAGGCGTACATGATGAGGCCTCGAGCCCCTCAGCAGGTGGAGGGAGACCAGACAGGAGAGATATCGCAGCAGGTGGAGGATGATGTGACTCCACCCACTCCAGAGAACACTGTATCCATTGAGGCTCCTACAGAGGTGACACTGGGAGGAGATGAGATGACAGATGGGCAGATACAGGATACAGTAGATCATGGGACTCAGGAACAGGGTCATGTTCAGAGGACCATTGCAGCAGATAGACCGAGGAGAGAGATTCGTCGGCCAGCTAGGTATAATGATGTCATGGTCGCATATGCATTATCAGTGGAGGTCGTTGATGATATGGTTCCAGCCACATTCAGGGAGGCAGAGTCTAGCCCCGATTCGATCAGGTGGAGGGAAACTATGGAGGAGGAGATGCGGTCTCTTCAGAAGAACGACACTTGGACAGTTGCACATCTACCTAAGGGTAAGAAAGCTATTGGTTGCAAGTGGGTATATGCGAAGAAGGAGGGATCTTCTATTGGGGACATTCGGTTCAAAGCCAGATTAGTTGCCAAGGGATATGCACAGCTTGAGGGCATTGATTACAACGAGGTATTTTCACCCGTTGTGAAGCATTCGTCGATTCGGATTTTATTGGCGTTGGTGGCACAGTTGGATTTGGATTTGGTCCAGATGGATGTGAAGACAGCCTTTCTACACGGTGATTTAGATGAGGAGATCTACATGACACAACCACAGGGTTTCAAAGCTGCAGGAAAGGAAAATTTGGTTTGTAAGCTGAAGAAGTCTCTTTATGGTTTGAAGCAGTCACCAAGACAGTGGTATAAGAGATTCGACGGCTTTATGATTGGCCGAGGGTACACAAGGAGCCCATATGACCCATGTGTTTATATGCACAAGCTACAAGATGGTGAGCTCATATATTTTCTTTTATATGTTGATGATATGCTTATTGCTTCCAGGAATTCTTCAGCTATTCAAAAGCTGAAAGAGGAGTTATCATCCGAGTTTAAGATGAAGGATCTTGGAGAGGCAAAGAAGATATTGGGTATGGAGATCGAGAGAGACAGGGTGAGAGGGAGTTTGAAGCTTACTCAAAAGAGCTACTTGCAGAAGATGTTGAAGAAATTCAGCTTTGATGGAAATGCAAAAGCAGTTAGGACACCATTGCCTCCCCACTTCAAGCTTTCAGCGTTGATGTCACCTGTTTCAGTTGAGGACAGAGATTATATGTCGAAGGTCCCATATGCTAGTGCAGTAGGTAGCTTGATGTATGCGATGGTGTGTACGAGGCCAGATTTGTCACAGGCCGTGAGCATGGTATCGAGATACATGCATGACCCCGGGAAGGGTCACTGGGAGGCCGTGAAGTGGATTCTACGGTATGTTCGAGGCACCGTGGATGTTGGTTTAGTGTTTCAAAAAGATGAGAAGGACGGGCAGGCTTGTATTGGATATGTGGATTCAGATTATGCTGGAGATCTTGACAAACGCCGGTCTACGTCAGGTTATGCTTTTACATTGGCAGATGCACCTGTATGTTGGCGTTGCACGCTTCAGTCCACAGTGGCTCTCTCTACTACAGAGGCAGAGTATATGGCATTTACTGAAGCTATTAAGGAGGCTTTATGGTTGCGTGGGTTATTGGGTATGTTGGCGTTGCACGCTTCAGTCCACAGTGGCTCTCTCTACTACAGAGGCAGAGTATATGGCAGTTACTGAAGCTATTAAGGAGGCTTTATGGTTGCGTGGATTATTGGAGGACTTGGGGATCGCTCAGGAGACTATTCGGATATATTGTGATAGTATGTCGGCTATCTATTTGGCAAAGAACCAGGTTTATCATGCGCGCACAAAGCACATCGATGTCAGATTCCACTTTGTACGGGACGTCTTGGATGATGGAGATGTCATATTGGAGAAGGTCCACACAAATGACAACCCTGCAGATATGTTGACCAAAGTTGTTTCAGGAGTAAAATTTGGTCATTGTTTGAAGTTGTTGAACATCCTTCAGTGCTGAGGCCGTTGGCGGCCATTTGGGTGAACTACGTTCGGCTTGATTCCTTGGGCAAGAGGATACGTAGGCAGTCTTTCAGATGCAGTCGGTATTGATCAGTTGTTTCAGATGGGGGGGGGATCGCGTTTTAGCTCTAGATTGGTTCCCTGACTTGTTGAGGGACTATTGGATGGTTTGGTGTCGGCTCAGTTTTGGTGGAAACATTCGCCGAGGTGGAGAATTGAAGGAATTACAGCATCAGAGAAGAATCAGTCAGGCGGCGGTCGACCGGTCCGGTCGACCGCATTCGTGCACAAGGCTTCCTGTGCATCTGGAAGGAGGGCGTCGACCGGCCCGGTCGACCGACGGTCTCTCTGGATTTTTGGGGTTTCTGCTGGATGGTGATCAGTCGACCGGGCCGGTCGACCGGAATTGATCGCGGTCGACCGGGACGGTCGACCGACGAAGCGGATATCAGTTTTTCCAGGTTTTTGACCCGGTTCGTTTTGTAAGTTCTATATATACCTAAACCTGTTTGTTTAGGGTAGAGGTTGAACGAATTTGAGCAGCCAAAGAGAGAGAATCATTGCATCAAATTGTGAGAGAGCTTTGAGAGATCTAGAGCTTTGTTTTAGGGTTTGGTCTGAGAGATTTGTAACCCTATTTGTATTCTCTTGATTTCTAGTAGAAAGAACTCCCCCCCTCCTTGCCCCGTGGACGTAGGCAACTTGCCGAACCACGTAAATTGTGTGTTCTTGCTGTGATTGTGGTTTGCATATTGTTTGTGGTTTAGTTCAAGTTATTGTTCGTGTTGCCCTAGAAAGCTTCCGCCGCGCACAACACTGAGGAGACCTCTTTTGATGAAGAACGGCCATCGTCATTTTCATCTGAGCAAAGAATCGCTTATAATATTCCAGTATCTGAAGTTCAAGTCAAGGGCATGGACATTGATCAAGAACAGGCAGAGATTTGCCAGGAAAATGACGATGGCCGTTCTTCCACTCGAAAAAAAAAGAAAAGAAAAAGAAATTATGGTGCATTTTCTATTTCTTTTGTTTTGAGTTGGACTTTGGAAATAACCGTAAAAGGGGAAAAAAATGTCAATACAACACAAGGTATCTTTAAGTTCCATTCTGTCCTGTTTTTTCAATTTCCGCCTTGAACTTGATGTTCTTTGCAAAATCAAACATTTATCCTGCTGATCCGAGGGCAAATTTTATCAGTTAATTGGGAAAGATAAGGTAGTTTTGAGCGCTTTGAAATTGTTTCCCCCCCTTCTCTCTTTTGGTGCTGGCTTTACTTTGAATTTGACATTGTCTGCTGTATGTAATGGTTGTCCTAGATTCTTGTAGGATTTTAAAAAAAAATTATTTAAGGAAAGATGCTTGTAGAACTCTTATAGGATAAAACCTGATAGTGTTTGTAAAACATGACAAATAACACTTCTAACGTATTTTGATTGAGAATTTATTAGTTAATTTGATTCTCAATTTTGTATGGCTTGTTTACAAATGTATAACTAATTGCTACTTCCTCAGTGATATAGCCTGCAATTAGTTTATATGCATGCGCAGGTCAAATTTACGTCGATCTTGGTTTGGTTGCAATTGGGTATGGTTTGAGTTTACCGATCTGGGTTTCATTCTTGGTTCATGATCAAAATTATAATCCTTTGACGAGAAAGAGCTTTCCTAATTGGTTTTTCTTTATCAACACCCCAAATCTTTCATATTTTGAAATTAATCCCTACATCTTTCAACCTGATGCGTACTAGGAGGACTAATTTCCAAAATTAAACACTCATAAGATCCGGGGAACTGATTCCAACATGTGGCAGATAGAGGGACTAATTCCAAATTACTTTTTTTGAAGGAAAAATAGGGCTTAATCCCTATCAGTATGTATAAACTATACCAAAAGTTTAGGTTACAAAAGAAGATATCTTCTTATGAATGATGCATCTTGGCCCATTCATTAGAAGATGTCTTAAGAAAAAAACCAAAAAACAGAACCAACTGAAGCCCAAAACCAAGAAAAAGCAAAAAAGAAAAAACAGACCAAAAACTGTTAAGCATATACAAAAGGAACAAAAGTACTATCAGTAGCTCAGACCATGGAGTTGCTGTCAGCACTTGATTCAAGGATGTCTTGGAGACCAGACGAACGGATGAGGTTCTTTAACTTGAGCGTCTTCTTGGAGGTAGAGGCCCCTGACCAGAAGAGAATGAGGTTAACAATCTTCTTGATGATAATCAGAGGGGAAGTCGAGATATTTGAGAAGACTAGGTCGTTACGAGCTTTCCACAGAACCCAACTAACAGTGGGGAAGCAGACGCCCCATAGAAGACGAACGGAGGCATGGATAGAGTGGTTAGAGCAGATTGCTAAACAGTCTTCAATGTTGGATGGAAGGGAGCCAATACCTAGTTTGAGGAGAAGGGGAGCCCAGACTTGTTGTGCCAGGTTGCATGATAGGAAGAGATGGTCATGCGTTTCTTGATCAGAGCAGAACGAGCAGCGAGAGTCTACTAACCACCATTGGGAGGCAAGTCTGTTTTTGGTCTTCAATCTGAGAGAACTAAGGAGCTAGAAGAAGATTTGAACTTTGCTAGGTAAGACTTTGTTCCAGATGGTAGAAAGGAGGCTGAAACGCATTCCACCATCAGCTAAAAGATGATGAAAAGATTTGACAGTATAGAGCTTGGATGTGTTAAAGACCAGGAGGGACTATCTGCCATCGCGGACGGCACAAGATTGGAAGCAGACAAGTACTGAGATAAGGCTAACACTTGATCCCTGGTCTCATCGCTACTAGGACGCCTAATAATGGGTTTCCATACCCATCTGGAACCCTGCCATCTCCCTTGGGAAGAGATGGAAACATGATTGGAAAAGGCAAGATCATATGCTCTGGGAAATGGGCTAGCAAGAGAATTGTCTCCAGACCACTTGTCTTCCCAAAAACAGACTCTGTTGCCGTTGCCAAGGGACCACCTGATAAAAGGAGAGAAGGTACGGTAGCAGGAGTGCACATCTTTCCAGAATTTGGAGCACTGATTAGGAGGGGATTGACTGTGGAGATTGAACGAGAAGACTGATTGTAGCACCTTGCCGACATGATGATCATTGTCCAAAAAATTCCAGAGCCATTTGGAGAGAAGAGAGAGTGTTAAAGTGATGAAGGTTGATGACACCCAGTCCTCCGCATGCTTTGGGAGTGCAGACAATCCCCCATTTGATCGGATTATTGCCTGAAGAACTATCTGGAGCCTTGCCCCAGAGGAAGTTACGTCTTATCTTGTCAATTTTCTTGATGAGCCAGGAGGGGAGTTTGAAGAACGACATATAATATAGAGGGATGGATGAGAGCACTGGGTTAAGAAGGACAAGACGGCCGCCAATGGACAGAAATTTACTTTTCCAAAGAGATAATTTGCGGTGGAGGGAGTCCAACAGGGGTTGCCAGTCTGCTCTGGAAAGAGAGCCTCGTTTAATTGGGAGGCCAAGATATTTGAAGGGTGGTGATGCGAAAGGGCAATTAAGAATATTTGCCAGGAAAGGTCCTTTGGAGGTTGATTTGCCACTGTAGAACAGGTTGGATTTGGCAAAGTTGATGGCTAGACCCGAGACATTTTCAAACATATACAGGATAGATTTGATGTTGCAGATGTCGGATATGGTTGCTTTGCAAAAAAGGATAGTATCGTCTGCAAATTGAAGTGATTTGATATCATTGAGCTTGCCCTTAAGATGAAGTTCAGATAGATCACCATGGTCACAACTGTTGATGAGCATCCTACAGAGGACGTCAGCAACAAGGAGAAAAAGCATAGGAGAGAGAGGGTCTCCTTGTTTGAGTCCTCTAGAGCAGAGGAAGGAGTTAGACGCGGTGCCATTAACGATGACTGAAGATTTGGAAGAGATCAGAGAGGATTTGATCCAAGAGCACCATCTAGGGCCAAAGCCTCTAGCCTGAAGCAAGGACAGAAGGAAATCCCAGTCCACACAGTCGAAGGCTTTGGAGAAGTCGATTTTGAGGATGCAGGCCTCGATCTTCTTAGAGAAACATTGATTGATCATCTCATGACCTAACACAATGGAGTCAATGGTGGATTTGCCACCTTGGAAAGCTGATTGAGAGGGATGGACCAGGGAAGACAGGAGAGGGCTGAGACGGTTTGCAAGCACTTTGGTGAAGATTTTAAACATACTATTGAGGAGGCTGATAGGTCTGAAGTCAGATGGATTCCCAATTCTTTTCTTCCAATCGTTCTGGGAACTTCTAAAATCTGATATCCTAGCCTTCTTCTCTCACATCTTCAATGATAGCTCACACCTTCACATTTTTAACCACTCCCTCATTACCCTCATCCCAAAAATCTCATCTCCTAACTTTGTCTCTAATTCCAAATTACTTAAGGATTTGGGTAGCTAATTTCGAAATATGAAGGTCTTGGGGACTAATTTCCAAAATACGAAAGATTGATTTGGGGTCCTACTATCTAAAATACCCCTCCTAAGTTTGTGGGTTATGGTCCATGAATCGTACCGGGCCAGAATGCATCTAATATTCTTCTCAAAATTAAGTACGGAAGAACGCGACTAGCTAGCTAGAGCTAGGTATGGATCTGAGTTTGGTCCAAGCTGGGTAAAAGATTCTGGTCAGGTTGAGTCACATCCAGGCCACTTCCTGTTCAAAAATGTATAGGTCACAAGGAACAAAAAAGAGCATCAAAGTCTCAAATTCTAAGAAATCAATAGAGAGATTGAAGACTTGCTACTTTGATCCCGAGAAAAATTGTTACCCTCTTTCTACATTTTGGCCCATGCTTCTTTTGCTTTCTGGCCTCCTTGCAACCTAAAGAGAGGCTGCGCGCTGGGGTTCTATACTTTGAGAGAAATTGGTCAGAGTTCTCGTTGAAAAAAACATTTGCTCAATTAGTCTAGCCGTACCCAGTAAGCTAGCTTCTCTTTTGAGGTCTCGAATTTGAAATTGGACCCTCTTTAATTATTCTCTCTTTTTCTAGACCTTTGTTTTGTTAATTGGCAATTAGTATAACGCCAACTCATTTTACCAACCGAACTATCAAATATGTATATGTTAGCGGTGATATTTATCCTAGCTACTTATCATATCAAAAGAAGGTGAACCTCACCACTCATAACTTATAAATAAGATGACAACTCATAAGTCATATATAACCATTATCTGATCTATTAAAAGAGCATATATGCACCTAGTTTTTATTTGGCTAAATGACACTTAAATATCCTATTGATTCATCACCTTTACACTTAAATATCCTAAGTTGTAAAAAATAGCATGTAAATACCCTCAGTTGTCAATTGTTAGAATATTATTGTAAATGACGTAAAAAAGAACTTGTTGTGGCAAAAAAAAAAAAACATCTATGGAAATGAATGTAAGATTTAATAAAAAGATGGAGACCGGTGGGTATAGTGATGAATATGACAATAAATAGGGTCAATATAATTACAAAAACCGTCATGTGCTAATCACATGAGAATATTATTAGAAATATTAATCTTATGTGTGCAACTAACAGAAGCTACTAACATGCTAGTTTTTTTTACAATTTAGAGTATAAAAATTATATATTTTTTTACAACCTAGAGTATTGAAGTGCCACTTTTTTGCTCTTTAAGTGGGAAGGTAGCGAAACAATACGGTATTTAAGTGCTATTTAGCCTTATAATTCCAATCGATTTAAGGGTTTTCATCATATAGCGAGGCTGCATATATAGCTTGGAAGATGAAGGGCTAGACACGAGAATTATTTCACATGCCATATTGATGAAGAAAAGCAAGGAGTGTATTATAATCCGAGAGGGAGGAATTCTTAATTTTGAGAAATATCTGTGTGCAAGCTATATATCCTTAAAACTAGAATCTAACAATAATTAAGCTGAAATATTACCAACAGAAAACCAACTGTTCATCACCAAAATACACGTACACCAGCTTGACGCTCCCATGTGAACTTTCTCAAGTTAATTAGCGACAAAACCCATACCGGTCAAAAAGAAGAATAGCTAGATTTGTAAATTAACCAGCAGGAAAAAGGGCTTTTATCCGACCGGAGCAGCTTTATTAAGCGGTTCCGGCGGAACAGCGGAGCCGGCACATGCACGACAGGGAAGCAGTGGGGGAAAGGAGACGATTGGTCGGGGCGGAGACAAGACTCGATGACGCTCGAGAAACCTGCCCTTTTCTACTTGTCGCTTTCCTTGTTCCCCAAAAGTGGGAGCGAGCAGTTTGATGGACCTGTTCGCTGTTTTTTGTTTATTCTGTTCCTCGGGAGCATCTCACCGCCGCCAATGCGTTTTGCCCGTTCTCCAACAGCTACGAGCCGTTTCTACAGCTAGCTTTGGGAATACGTTTGTCGTATTGACGAAAATTGTTAGTTTTTTACACGCACAATTAATTAATTAATTAATTAATTATAGACTTCGCGCAAACAATAATGCCAATACGATTTTACTACGAATTATTTTGAAATTCGTGCGTGGAGGATCCTTGTACATGCAAATTAACAACAGCAGCAAAACAATATATATATATTTTTTCGTATAACATCGATTCAGTTTTTGAAATTGAGATGATGTCTAGTGTTCGCCAATAAATTATTATTGACATATAGTCAGCTTGCAACTCTACTACCGTAAGCTCAACAGACATGCATCATTGTACGTCTATCACATAACAAAATTACCGTGTCGTGTTTATTTGGAGATATACTGGATATAAGCTGCAACCTCATTTATCAAAATGAATTGTGAAGGTATAATAGAGTAATGATGTGCATACAAACCTTCTGACGTGACTAATAAAATGACAGATCTTACTATTGCTTTATCTCTTATAGCATCTCGTGAGCAAAATGAGATTGTCACCTCACGCTAATTATTTCCAAATTTAATTGCAGATACATCCTTCTAGTATTGGTAGATGCGGATAGGCACCCTATAGTTCTGATTGTGCGGATTGGTCTCTAAGTGAATTTTCTTGACTCTTAAAAAGCCAAAAAGAGCTATATAGATGGAGATAGACCCCTTTCGACTTCGAGTTCTATTGGTATGGATAGACCCCCATTTGCTAATTTTTTTTCACTCTTAATTAAAGAGTCAAAAAAGTTTATTTGGGGGGCTATGCCGCGCTTAGGCAAACAACGTAGAGGGCCTATCCACACAGTTAGAACCATAGACATTTTATTCGCATTCAGTCCATCCTTAGAGCATCTCTAACAGCTTTTTCATTTTATTGTTATTCTCACTTTTAGAGAATTTTAGGCTTTTTTTGGTCCAACAGATTTCTCATCCCATTCCCCAAAATAGAGATGGAGGAGAAAAAAAAGGGGAGTCTTCCCCAAATCTGCAGCATTTTTCAAATTTTTGGGGAGAGCTTTGTCATAAATGTTTTACGTCTTCAAGTCTCCAACTACTCAAAAAACGACTCAACACTATAAAACGAGGAGACAAAAAACAAAAAGTTAATGTCTAAATCTTTATTGTTAAAGTTCATGTCAAAGATGTAGAATATTTTTATTATTGTAATAAATGCAGGATTCTTCAAAATGAGGAAGCTGTTGGAGTTGGAGCAACAATAATTTAAAGAATATGACTTTTGCTTCCCCATTTTGGAGAAATTTTTGGGGAATCTGTTGGAGGGGTGTATCCGCAATTAACTCTTTTTTTATTTCTTATTTTTTATTCAAGGACAAAAATCATAACCATTAATTAATTAAAATGATAAACGATTCCGATTGAGACTGTGGCCTGTTCACCGTCAAAGCTACAGTGAAAGGATCCGAATCAAAGAAGTTTCAAGGCCTGTATATGTTGGGGGTGAGGGAAAAGAAGAATAAATGTATTTCTAATTATAAAATAAAAATAAAAAAGCCCATCCCCCTTCATGGACCCCGCGCTCCTTATATATATATATATACATAAGATCCTGTCCTCCTCCATCGCCAAATCCAATCCAAACCAAATAAAGCAAAGATCTCCCTCAAATATTTGCTTCTTTAATTACTCCTAAATCCATTTTATTTCCTTCTAATTTCCTCCTCTCTAAACTCTCCTCTACTTAGCCCCAGCGTTGTGGTACATATTTGATCGGTTAAGTGATCACTAGCTAGCTAGAGCTTAATCCATAGCTCCGGCCGACGAATGGAGATCGTCGACGTCGGATCCTTGATCACAGAAGCAAGATCGACGGTCAAAACAAGAGCGCATCGCAGTCACAGTGAGGCCGAAAGGAAGCGTAGGCAGCGCATCAACTCCCATCTCGCCACCCTGCGTACAATTATCCCATCAGCCGCCAGGGTACGTAGTACTGCTTCAATTAATTAATTCCAAAATAAATCAAAAAAAAAAAAAAATCGTTCAAAATCTCACTTGCAGTTGGACCTTTGTACATATATGCTATCGATCGAGAGTAGTATTAATTAGGTGTTTTGTGATTTCGGCTCCTCCAAGAAATTAAGAAATTTTTTTTCCTCTCCATCCATTTTTTATTTCTTGTTAATTAAAAAAAAACCCTTCACTAATTAAATATCTTGCTAGAGTTAATATTACCTCTTAATTAATTAATTATCTGCATATAGATGTTTTCACGTGGTTGCTTAACGATGGCACAAATTCACAGATGGACAAAGCGACGCTGCTGGGCGAGGTGGTGAGGCAAGTGAGAGAGCTGCATGAGATGACGGAAGACGTGGCCGTGGTGGTCCCCACCGAGGCCGACGGGGTCCACGTAGAAGAGGAGGGCGGTCTAGTCAGGGCCTGGATCTGTTGTCCGGACCGGCCCGGTCTGCTGACTGATGTGGACCGGGCGGTCGGTTCGGTTCATGCGAGGACGGTTCGAGCTGAGATCTCAACGATTGGGGGTCGAACCAGGAGCCAGCTCGAGCTCGAGTCGGAGTCGGGGGTTGAAGAGGACCGGTCCGTGCTCTTTGCTGGTCTCCGGTCTGTTTTGGCCGGTTTGGTTGTTGGGGATCAGTGCAAGAGGCAACGCCTCTAGTTTAGGTTGTTGACGTTTTTACTCTTGTTTAGGGGTTAATTAGAAAAAAAACTTACTTTTTAACGTTAAAAAAAACCATTGGCATGGGGTTTGCGGGTTGTGGATCTGAATGTTATAGACAAACTGACGAAGATGATTTAATCGTAAGCGCTTGAGGTTACTGTACGTAGGGGTGGGAAACGATCGGATCGAATCGAATACTGAGGTGTTCATGTTTGTATTTGTTTAAAATTGTTGAATTCGAATGCGGACTCTAATATTCATATATCTAGTTTTTCAAATTCGAACTCGAATACTTGGTATTTGATAAATATTCATAAATATTCATGAATGCTTATCGAATATCAAAGTATATTTATTTCGCTAAAGAGTTTTGATTTTCAAACAATATTAAAATCCATAAATAAATATTATTCCTTTATAATATATGATGTATATATATTTAAATTAAAATTTTAATTAGAAAATAGATTTAAGATTATTTAAGTCTTAAAATCAATATATAAAACTTAAGTAGAAATGGTAAGTGGGTTAAACATATAACATCATACGTGCAATAATACAAATAATAAGCTGTGATCAAATTTTAAACGAATATTTAATAGTCAAAACGAATCGAATATACATCTGGTTAAATTCTATTCGTTAATAAACTCAAATACTAAAAAATATTTGTTTAGTGATAAATGAACTACCGAATCGAATATGACTGAATAGTTATTCGAACAATTATTGAACAATTTATTAATTATTTGGTTCATTTCCACCACTAACTGTATGGAGAAGAAAAACCCGAAGAGAAGTACTAAAGGGTTCGATATTTTCAATGTTTTAAGGAGGGTTATCTGATAATCACCCAATTTTAAGTGGTTTTTTCCTGATGTTTAGCCATTGAAAAAAAAATCAAAACTAAGTGTTAGAGGTTACTATCATACTCCTTTTAAAAGCACGAGTTCAGGAAAATCTTTCTATGTTCAGTATTATCCTTAACTTTTTTGAATATTACATTGTTATTCTAATCTATTCTAATTTTAATCATATTTTATCTAATTCCACGTGAATTATCTATAGGTCAACAATTTAAAAAAAAGTTATTATGAATATTTCACTTATGTCTTAATCTATCCAAATACTAATTATATCCTATATTAACTCTATATGAACTACTTATAACTCAAAAATATAGGAAAAATAAGATTAAAAAATTATACTTAGATAATATATTATAATACATGAAGTATTATAAAAAAAACCAAAAGTTTTAAAAATTGCATATAATAGCCTTAAAAGTTTAAAATTACAAAAAACACATTATCTTTTTAAAACTTAAAAACAAACATGATATCTAAAAATTTAAAATTTGTAATTAACACCCTCAACATTTTAAAAATTATAAAAATAACCTCAAAAATTTAAAGGCTAAATTACATTTATATACCCTATGTGTTTTGCTCTTAAAGCAGTTATATACCCTAAGTTAAAAAATATAGCAAAAAATTTCCTGAGTTGTAAAAATTTGTAAGTTGGTACCTTCTGTTAACCAGCTGTGAGAATATTCTCTAGAATATTCCCACGTGCTGGACCTATGACCAACTTGAATACTTCTTACCCTCATTTATTGACCAACTTGAATACTTCTTACCCTCATTTATTGTATTATTTACTGTATTACATACCCCCCAAGCCCCCTCCCTACCCTGCAAATTAGATTATTTTCACCATCATCTTCTTTTCGTGGCCTCCAACTTCTTCCTCCTCTTTAATATGAGTAACAGTAGAAAATAAGTGCTTTCACTATGTTGGGGGGGGGGGGGGGGGGGAATTTTAGGGGGTTAATTCTTAAGGAGGGGCATTATTGTCCTTTCATGTATTTTTAACACCTTTAGCTAAATTTAAACAGTTACCAACCCAGGGTATTTTTTACTATGTTTTTTAACTTAGGGTATATAACTACTACAAGAGCAAAACAATAGGGCATATAAGTGCCATTTAGCCATGTTTAAATTACAAAAAAAATATTCTAAAATTCAGAGATTTCAGAACTTAGAAACAACATAGATGGATTTCAGGGATTACCATTAGGCACATAGAAATCTAAAATTAGTAAAAAAAAATAACCTTAAAGGTACAAAAATTACAAAAACTCTCTTAAAAGTAAAAAATTATTAAAAATTTTTAAAATTTTAAAACTTATAACCGATACACATCAAATTTAGAAAATATCAGCAGATTGCTAAAAATTTAATTTTTTTAAAAAACAACTCAAAATTTTAGTAATTATAAAAATATCTTCAAATTTTTAGAATTACGAGAAATATTCTAACATTTAAAAACTTATCATCAATACATGAAACATAAAAATTATAAGCGCCCAACTTAAAATTTTAAATTTTTATAAAATACTATCAAAGTTTAAAAATTGTAAAACACGTACACCCTCAAAAGTTTAAATCACAAAAAGGTTAAAATTTGGCAAAGAAAAGAGAAAATATTTGATATTATTACATTAAGATATGATAGGTTAGCATTAATTAATTATAATGTATCAACATTTATCTCTAATATTAATAATACTTATTTATAAAGTAAAAAAAATACAAGGAGTTATGTATGGAGAAACTATCAGAAAGTTCAGAGATATCCTTTAAAAGAACTAAGATGTTTTTATTTCAAATGGAGAAGAGAAGGAAATAAACTCAAAATTCAGAAACATTCATGAATCACCTGAATTGACATTGATAAAAAACATATCAAGCAAAGAAGCACTAACCGAGTTCTCCTTGAAGAACATATTGAACAATTATGTCCTAATTAAAAAAACATTATTCATGAAAAGTACAAGAAAAATTAGTAAGTACTTATAAATTTTCATACTTTATTCTAAAAATACTAAAGGAATCATAAACTTAATATAAAATTTCATATAAATAATCTTGCAAAAGAAACTAAAATGAAGCCATTGATCAACTACATTGCGAGATATAATAAACTAGATAAGATAAGAAAAATCACTATAATGGATAAAAATATGCATATGATACTTAGTTACCATAGTATAAGTAAAAAAATTAAAATTAAAAATTTCTTTTCTCTATATAGTGGCACGACTCTGCAAGTATCCTTATTTATGGATATGACTACCAACGAAAGATTAATTTTTAAGAACACGATCAAAGATAAGCATGTAATAGTACTGTCCCAACGAAAGATTAATTTTTAAGAACACGATCAAAGATAAGCATGTAATAGTACTGTCAGAGTTCAAGATCTTTAAATATAACGATCAAAGATAAGCATGTAATAGTACTGTCAGAGTTCAAGATCTTTAAATATAAAGGTAACATATTTTACAACTAAAATTCTTATTAAAAGCCACTAAATATTAAAAAAAAAAATTATACATGTCTCAAATTTGTATGAAAGATATGCATGTCATCGTAAATTGTGTTAATAATATATCAACTTATTGAAGAAATAAGAGATAGATAAGCAAACCAAGCAAACATCCATATAACACGATAAAGAAAAAATATTATACTTTTAAAGCTAATATGCATGGCTTATTCAGAACAAGTTGTTAAAACAAAAACATCTCCATCAAAACTCTTTATAAATACAACACAAATTTAAATTATTTAATATTTTTAAAAACAACTTAAATTTTTGAGTAAAACCAGAAATCTTTAGAAGTGATTTTCATGAACTCTTTTAATTTTTTTATATGCTTATGTGGATGCTTTTATCATATAAAAGTATAATAAAGTTAGTATTAATCTTTATTTTATAATTTTTTTCTAAAGTCTATCAGTGATTAGCAACAAATTTTATACTCTCCTTAGTTTCATTCTAGCTCATTTTTAATTAATCAAAATGTCTTATTGGCTTTAATTATTCATCCTTCTTTTATAACATTATCTTTTCAAGTGTTTTTCACTTTTATAACATTATATCTTCTTAAGCTAAGCTTGGTTTCATGCAGATCTAAATAACACGAAAATTCAAATTAGCTTTAGATTATAGTTATTTCTTATCAATTCAATTATTATATAAAAAATTTAAATTTGGCGTAGCCCATTCAAACACATTAAAAAAAATAATAATCACAATAGTAAAGTTTAAAAACATAAGTGAGAAAAACAATCAAAATGGAACTAAGAAATAAATTTTAGTAAAGAAATAAGTCAAAAATACTTAATCATAATATTTAATCGCGTGCATTGCATGTGCATAAATCCTAGTATGAAAAAAATGAAGAGAAGTACTAAAGGGTACGATATTTTAAAGTTAAGGGGAGTTACCGGTAATCATCCAATGTTAAGTGGTTTTTCTTGATTTTTAGCCATTTAAAAAAAACAAAACTAATAAAAAATAGAGGATTGTACTTTTTAATTAGCGTATCTACTGCATTTAATATTGGTCATTATATAGTAATTATCATTGCAGATGGAACGAAATTAACTCCCACATAAATCAACTTCCTCTACTGGTTATATATGAGTGCTGCTACGAGAACCTAAAATATGGGACCTAGAGAGGGGACAGGTGATGTGTCCCCTCCCTATTGTATAATGAGTTGGCCATGCCAACTCATTATGCAATAGGGAGGAGACACATCACATGTCCTCTCCATTGGTCCCATATTTTGGGTCCTTAAATCATTTTCCGTTATATATATATATTAGGTGTCTCGAACCCGCATTTCACATGGGCATATAATGATATGAACTGAGGTAAACTAGAACTTAAATCTAATGATATTTTAACATGCACTTTCGGAATCTACTCCCCTACATAAATGAGAGAACCTAAGTTTCACTATTCTTGCTACATAAAATGCTACAGTAACATTTACGATAGCAAACATAACTGGACAAGTTTTTTTTTTAAAAAAAATATTACTTTAGCACACTACAGACTGTAGCAGAGGCGTGATACTGTAGCAATTAAAAAAAATACTGTATCAGTTAAAACCTAAATTATTGTAACAGGAAAAAAATATGCCGTGCTTTGCACGATGTTCACACTAGTTTATATTAAAACGTATAACACATCAAAGATGTAAGAAGTTTATAGTAATCAAATTGCTACCCTTTATTACTCGACTACTATAAAGACGAGCTTTCAGACACTGAGTACACTCAAAAATGATATTTTCATGAATTAACGTATCAAAATTACAACAGAAGGGAAAAAAGACCAGGCCTGTAGAAGGAAGAGATGCGATACAACACATTCTTCTCTCAAAATTTATATATTACCTAACAACACTGCTATTTGGTTCGCGCTTTAACGCGCGAGGCAACTCGCACAGAAACAGGGGTGGGACCCACTGTGCCAACTCGCACAGAAACAGGGGTGGGCCCCACTAGCACAGTGGGTCCCACCCCTTTGTCTCTGCGCGAGTTGGCTCGCGCGTTAAAGCGCGAGACAAAAAACGTTTTCCATTACCTAAGGAAGCGACAAGTTATAATAATCTTCAACTTGAATCTTTCATACAGTTTTTCAGACGCAGGGCTTTCGCCCTAAATGAAACGACAGCACAGACGTAAACTCCAGTCATCGCTATGATTAATACGCCCACGTACACACTTAGCGTCGTAGCGCAAGTATACACGTACCTGTAATCGTATAGAACAATAATTTAAGTCAAGCTGATTTGATTGCAAAGATATTTTGGAACAAAGACTTTTTAGCTTACTTTGGTGAAAAGACACTCCAGATGAACAAGTGGTCTCTCATAAGCAACAACACGATGGTGAATGTGGTTAACACAATTGAGTTAAGGATCAGAGGAAGCAAACATGGAAATCCTATCATAGTTTGAAGTATGCAACCCAAATCTAAGTAATTAGTGGAGGAGACATGTCTCGTATTCTTCAGAGATATGTACATGACCATGCTGAGAAATGATAGTATTGGAGATGCGTATGTAATAAAGAACATCAGAACGCCAGAAACTATTGTCGAGTGGCTTGAGATACCCTGATAAAAGTGAAAGAGGGAGATAATTAGACAGAATATAAAGTACAATTTGAAACAAATAAGTGTACGGAGATCGAGTATTTACTATATATGCTCCAGCAACGTCAATTGTGGCTAAGCTATTGCTATTCCCTAAACCAAAATGACCTGCCATTCCCAAGAAGTATATCGCAATAACCTGTCAAATATTCCTTCTGTTAGTCATGAAAACACAATTACAATACAAATAGAGCAGATGCAGAAATATTTCATCCAGTGCAAGTCAATGGGTAAAAATCAAGAAATTGAGCATTAGAGTTCTATGTATCTAAGTGATCACAAGGGTATGTTTGCAACGATATAGAACAGGCTAGTAAAATGCAGTGCCGCTTCCATCATGTATCCAACCATCAATTTTCATTCTTAATTTACAAAGGGTAAATGGCACATAACCGCCCTCATCTGTAACTTCAGTTGCACTAAACCCCTCTTAAGTCTCAGCTCATTTACTAGCACTTAGCACCCTTGAAATGCCATTTTTAGCAAGACAAATTGCACGTAACACCCATCTTTCTTATGAGGAAGGGGGAGGCAAAGTGCTAGTAAATAAGTTGAGGTGAAGGTATAGATGAGGGGGACTATGTGCAATTTATACCTTAAAACGTCTAGCTTTATTTTCACTTACAGTCCTGTAAATTTCAAGGCTTACGCAATATATTCACAAACCAATCTCTTATCACAAATATCACAATACTAGTTTGGTTATCAATATGACTAACATGATGTGACATGTGTCATGCGATATATGTGCAAATTTAAAGTTGTCAAAACTGATTCTCACTCCAGCAGGACACTCATCATCGACAAGGAAATCGACTTATCAAAATAATCTAGAAAAACTACAATTAGCAAGTGTACCATACTACCATACTCATATTATAAGGGTTATTTGCACATGGACCGCCTGTAGTATCATTGTTTTGAGCTTACTACCCCTGCCATTTCATTGTTGCAAATAAACCCATCATTTAAATTTTTTTTCACCCTGTTACCCTCAGACTCACTAATTTCACCCAGGGGAAATATCAAGCAAAAGTTCACCAAGGGTAAATACAAGAGAGAGAAAAAACCCAGGGGGTCAATCTGCAACAATGAAACTGAAACCGCATGGAAAACAAGTGCAAAACAATGATACTATTATAAAAAGAAAATCCAACAGAGATAGAAACCGTTCCTTCAGATTACTAGTGTTATCAATACTAACAAATAATAAAACAAGGAGAAATAATGTCAGTACTGACCTCAACCCATTGTCTGTGACATGATCTGTCAGCTGAAAAATAGATTATGCTGGCAATCAGTTGTGAGAAAATCAGTAGTACAGGAATCGAATTTATTGGTTGCTGTATAAGCAACTGCAGAAGACACCAAGATGCAGCATATGCCATTCCAATAAGATACATAGAATCATTTATACCAACCAGGATAGGATCAATCGATATATTGCTTGAACGAGAATCAGAATCTTTCACATGTTGAATCTTTAACTGAACAGGCGGAATCCAAGGTGCTGACAATACAGTTATCGCTACTGTCACACTGGTGATTAAATAAAATATCTGAGCTACTGAATTGGAACTGTGACTATCTGATACCTCAGATTGGCTCCAATTTTCCACAATACGAAAACAAACCAATAATCCAGATGCAAGAAGAGCAACAATGATTAAGTCGACTAAAACTGTCCTTGACCTTATTAAACCAATGAAATATGAAGCTAAGACCATCAGAAAAATTAATGAGAATATCTGCAATGATTTAATAAAGGGAACACCAACTTGCTCAAGCCATTTTGAGATATCAGGAAGATCAACCCAGTTCACACCACCTTGATGCCAACCTCTCAAAAGCCTTCCACAAATGAGCACAATAATGATAGATAATATCTGTTGATAATCCTTCATAATTTTCAACTCTGCAAATTCGCGGGTGGTAACATCTGATCTTTTGTTAAAGAGAGACTGGACTGCGGTGAGGAGAAATATCAAATACAGCGTGGATACTAAAAAGTGCCATGTGTATTGCTCTTCTTCAACCATGGAGCTTGAATTAAGACTGATAGCATGGATCAAGACTGCTAAAGCAACGAATAGCTCATCCAAATGCCAGCTATCACTGCACTCTTTCACCAGAGAAGGGCTTTGCTTTTGCCTTGAGAAAACTTCTTTGAACACGCAAGACAACAATTTCAGCAGTAGAAGGCAGGAGGTGACCATGATGGCAACTCCACATAGAAGCAAGTTAAAAGGCTTCTGCAAAAGTACATAGTTCTTTACTTAAATCAAAAGTTTAACAAAGCCTACACAAGATTAAGCATTTTTGTTCATGAAAATTCATCAAAGATAGAAATTGAAAATTACATCAGTTGCTTTGTGCGATAGCCACTCACTCGCACTTCTTAGAAAATCATAGTATAATGTGATGATAACTTTGAAGTCATCAGTATTATTAATCCTGCAAAAGGATATAACATTGTGAAAAGATGAAACACCATTGTAGTACAAAATTATGCATGGATCATTAGACCTGAGGCCATGTTCATGATCTTACATATAGTCGGAACTTTGCTGCTGTTGTTCCCATAACTTATGTGCAGCAGAAGCTTTTGAGAATAAGTAATATAATCTTTCCTGCGTATTATTCGTGATGCCATTAACTTGAGAATCAGTTTTGCCACTGATCCTATAAAGCAAATTACTGCAGAGGAAACCGGGTAAATGTGCTTGCAATAGTCTTAATAATTGCCAGGAATTTAACTGCAGAGCCCGCAGCATTTGCTTATCTGTTAGAAGGCAACAAAATTTGATCTGTTACGAGGCAACGAAATTTGATCCTGTGATTCTATTAAAAAAAGAATACAATTCTGCTTAACATGTAAGTTTTGCAAGATGATGAACAAAAACCAATAAGCAACTAATTATGCAAGTAGGAAGAAATAAACACAAATTTGCCTTAATGTTTGCAACATTTGGAAAATTTCAACCTACTACACTTTTCTCGAATTTCCTGATCCCCTCCAGAGCAGCATGCATTTCTTTTCAAGGAAATCATTTATACTGGAATCAATTAATAAAAGCCAACCTGTTAAAGAACTAAAAGCTTCCATCAGCAAGACTCCGATATTATTTGTTGGAATTGGCACACCAAGAAGAAGGGCTAATGTTGGAGCTAAGTCAACCTGGGCAATGAGCTTAAAGTTAATGGCATAAAAAAATATATGACGTCATAAGGGTTACAATTTTCCATTTACAGCTCATGTTGAAAAAAAAACAATTAAATGCATTAAAGGGCAAAAATGCATTAGATCTGCATGTTTTTAAATACTGCACTCTGCACTTTCCACAAGGAATACTTCTACTGCATTTCACTAATCAAATACTTGGGGATAAAGGGGCATATATAAACACACAGATTCTGGAAACACAAAGTACAACTATCATTTAATGCTTGCGCTGCTAAACAGTCCTATATTCTTCTTCTTCTTTCTATTGTTTTACTATAATTTATTTTTGCGGAAAAATAAGCTTCCCGCTAAGAGGATATAAAATGAAAAAAGGACAACTTTACTAAAAGATACATCTGAAAATGTAATATTAGCTATATTAGAAAATGGAAAAATATTTATAATAGTAGTTTGTTTCAAAGTCAACCAATTCATGCAAGTTGTATGGTACTTGTTCACTGCATTTTTATATGTGACACAAGGTCTTTAATATTTTGCAATCAAGGTTTTAAATATCGGCCGACATGTCCGACATGTCGGCGACATATCGGTTTGAGGGATTAACCGACACGACATGGACGTTTTTAACTCATATATCGGTTTTTAGGGCAAAATCGGAAATATCATGGTCATATCGGGCATATCCGCCTATTTTTTAGCTTTGAAAAATCGACCGATATGGTACTTTTTTTAAGATCTGTTTTTTGTTATCGGGTTTGGGTTTAGTGATAAATACCCAAACTCGTTTGACTCGTTCTTATGTTTAAGGGTTCCTTATGAACCCGATAGAAAGAATTTATGAACCCAAATCCATATATTATTTACTTTTTTATATGTTTAGTCTATAGAATTTATAAAATATGCTTATATTGAATTTATGAATGCTTAGATTACATTTAGGACATGATATTATACATATGCGCACTACCCGATATGGCAATCTGATATTTAGTCAATGTCCCCCGATATATCCCCGATTTTCGCTATCCGATATGGATTTCAGCCATCCGACATGAACTCAACATCCGATATTTAAAACCTTGTTTGCAATAGTATATACTGATTCCATCAAAGAATCTAGCTTAGCAAGCCAAAAGATCAACTTATAGAAAATATTAGATGTATTTTCATACACTAACTGGTCAATTGAGCAGAAGCTACAATAAGAAAGTACTTCATTGACATTTACAGTAGGCTAAATCTCGAGATTGAGATCGAGAAAGGGGTTTTGCATTTTTCAACAAAATGCTTTTACAGTACTAGGATTAACTTCTCAGAGAAATAACAGTAACTTCTTAATTTGAAAAGTCGTTGTATGTCATGCACATGATATTTTATTTACAAAAATACCCTTAGCTAATGACTCAAGAGTCTGGCACACTATGTTGTATGTCAACATATAAAAAAAGAAGACAGATAATTACTTGAAAAGCTTTATTATATGTATGGGATAAACATATAAGATACGGAGACAAAGATAATTACTTGAAAAGATTTATTTTGTGTATGGGGTGCATAATCTAACTTCGTAGAGTCTCCACCAATAAAAAGAGCCAAGGAATCAGTTTCTTCATAAGAGGATCCTCCATGATTTCCCCCCTCCGTCATGCCATGGTCACTAACTAGCACCTAACATGAACAAAAATTACAAACTAGATCAGCTCAAAGTCCGTACATAAATTAGGGATGTGGAGAGCAAGGCTATCTAGCAAATAATCTATGTTTCTAAAGTAATCACAATATCCTTGCTGTGGACAGCAATGACATCGAAAAAAATTAAGCCCCAAGCTTTAAAAATATAATACATTTCATGGTAAATAACCATCCAAGTATTTTGGATGTTCATTGTTCTGCACCATGTGGAAATGGATATGGATAAAATCAGTATAGAACTCAACAGATCTCCAGGAAAGCATACAAATTTCAAAATCAAAACTAGAAGTATATCCTAAATCATATTTCAATTATCATGTCAATGTTAATTTCTATTTAATTCGTGTGGCTTGCTCGCAAAATAAAAGTAAAAGTGTGTGTGTGTGTATACCAAGCACGAGTTTTTGGCTCATTCTCATCCACTCATTCAAATGAGGGACCACATTCACATGGGTTGGAGAGTAGATGAGAATGAGAAACCTCACTACCAAACACAAAATTTATACTTGATACCAAGTTCCTACATTTTTCTCATATATATATATATATATATATATATATATATATATATATATATATATATATATATATATATATATATATATATATATATATATATATATATATATATATATATATATATATATATATATATATATATATATATATATATATATATATATATATATATATATATATATGAGGAATATGAGTATGCTTGGTACCAAGCATAAAATTTATGCTTGGTAGTGAGGTGGCATATTATCCTCCACTCATTCAAATGGGGGGACCACATTCACATGGGTTGAATGTGGTCCCCCTAATGAATAAGTGGATGAGAATGAGACACCTCACTACCTGTTTGTGGGAAAATTTGCAGTAAAAAGACAATAAAGGAAAATTTGATTTGTATTCCTTTAATCTCAGTTACAATTGGATTTCCTGATTACAAAAGAGAGGAGAATGATCTGGATTCTCCCCTTTGTTTAATTCTGGGTTCTTCACGGTGGCGATGAGATGCCTCCCTCGAATGCTCGCGTCGAGTTTGCTTCTCGTTGACGATCCGACGTCTTGTTTCACTAGAACATGATCTTCCCCTCACGATTTGACGTTGTGGAGAACTTTGAACGAGTTTGAAACTCTATGAAAGAGTTGATTTAACCGAAAGTCGGTTATAAGCCAAGGATGAAGAAGATCTTATTGCCGATCTCCAAAGCTCCAACCGATCGGTTCTCAAGCCAAGGATGAAGAAGCTCTTGTTGCAGATCTCCCAAGCTCCAGAAATGCTCTAAGGATCCTGTTGACTAGCCAAGAAGTTCCAACAGACCGCCCGAAAAATCCAGCCTCGAACTAAGTTGATTTCTTAGTTATTTATAGGGGATTAAGGGGTGTAACCCCCTCCTTAATTCGCTCCTAAGTGAGGCTAATGGGATGTAACCGCCCCTTAAATCACTCCTGAGTGGAGTTGTGATCCCCTCAGATCGTGGGAAACGGTTTTGAAACTGTTCAGCTCGTGTTTGAAATAGTCAAACGCAGGCCCGCGTTCTGGCATGAATTATGTGTCCAAACGCAGTGTCTAGAAGCTTGAACGCAGTGTGTGATCCCCTCAGATCGTGGGAAACGGTTTTGAAACTGTTCAGCTCGTGTTTGAACGAATCAACCGCAAAATCCGCGTTCCGGTGTAAATTCTGCGTTCAAACGCAGTGTCTGGAAGCTTGAACGCAGTGTCTGGAAGCTGCGTTGGCATCTTGTTGGAAGTTGCGTTTGACAGCGATTAGAGCTGCGTTCAGTGGCTGATTTGAGCTGCGTTCAACGGTTGAAGCTGTGTTCAGCTGTTGATTTGAGCTGCGTTCAGCGGCTGATTTGAGCTGCGTTCAGCGGTTGAAGCTGCGTTCAGCTGTTGATTTGAGCTGCGTTCGTGGCTATGAATGCGGCGCATCTTGACG
>NC_033796.1:8208418-8287293 GCF_001876935.1 Asparagus officinalis
TGAACATTGGTTCATAGGTTAGAAAAACTCTTATGGATGTTTACATTAGTATTGTTTGAAGAGCTAGACGGACTCTAATGGACTTACACTAATATTAGCGAACCCAAGTGTTGTATATTCTTTATAGAAATATTATATGTTCAATTTCTACTTTGAACATTGGTTCATAGGTTAGAAAAACTCTTATGGATGTTTACATTAGTATTGTTTGAAGAGCTAGACGGACTCTAATGGACTTACACTAATATTAGCGAACCCAAGTGTTGTATATTCTTTATAGAAATATTATATGTTCAATTTCTACTTTGTAGTTTTTTCCTTTACTTTCAACAATATATTTGATGATTATAGATCACTTGCTATTTATTAGGCTTTGGTAGATATTAAATTGACTTATGATGTGTAAAAGTAAAAACTGAAGCAGTTTGAAAACTTGTCAGTAGATAGATCACTAGAAAAGGCGTGCATGATAAATTGGTCCACATGCAAATAATATTAACATAAGATAAACGTGAACACGGAGATAACAAACCAGGAGGGTGCGGTTGTCCAAATTATCTTGATGCAAAATTTTGCGAATGTGAATCATCTTAATAACTTCATCCATCTCCTTCAGCTTTGTGGTCATCAACATACTGGAAGTTTAGGTTTAAACAAATCTAAGATTTAGTTACTTATAGTTTA
Source organism: Asparagus officinalis (assembly GCF_001876935.1). Classification (NCBI taxonomy): domain Eukaryota; kingdom Viridiplantae; phylum Streptophyta; class Magnoliopsida; order Asparagales; family Asparagaceae; genus Asparagus; species Asparagus officinalis. The sequence goes on from NC_033796.1 coordinate 8,209,103, forward strand.
CGAAAGACAGTTAAATTACTAAAAGAATATGTTAGGGAAAAGATACACCTCCGGCGCCCGCCAATATGCCCTACATGATCTAAGCCAAGATAGTGAAGAATCTAAGAAAAAATGAGAGCTTGTGTTAGAAAAGGAAGTTAAATACAAAGTGAAGGTATATATTCCATTAAAGGAATACTAACATAACCATGTATTTTAATCCGGTTAAAATTACAAACTTGTGTACCCAGAGGTAAAATTTGAGTTTGATAGTGAAATCTTTTTTTACCACAAGAAACGACACCAGCCATTATGATCTAATGAAGCATAATTCAAGCACCCAATTGAAACTAACAAATAATTAGAATAGGGTATCAAGTTATTTATATTATCATACATTGACAGCACATCATAGGTTGAATTCATGCATAAGCATTCTTCTGAAGGTTTGGGTTTCAGCATACGTGTCAATTGAGAAAGGTGTAGGGGGAAAAACCTGGTTGTGGTTAGAAATTTATTATAGACAATAATACATGCATGGTTCATATTTTTGGTTTCCAGTAAAAGAAACATCACTTAATGTAGACTATTAAAGCCCAATTCCTTGACAAGTTTTTGTTATTGTAATCGTTCTTGCAGCCTCAGCTTTATAGCTATCGTGCTCCCACAACAGAGAACCAATTATGTCGTTAGATCAGGAATGACATAGTATAATTGTTTCAAGCAAAAAAGGAACAAAACAAACATGTCAAATTTTGGAGATCCAACTTCCTCCTCTTAAATACCCAATTTGCTCACCTAGAACCTAACAAGAAGGTTACTGGATGCAACCTAAAAGAGGTTTGCAGCAGCAATGCAGGGTAAGAGTGGGGTGTTTTCCCCTGTTTGGGAGCCAGTGGAGACATCTTAAGGAAATATCTGCGGGGAAAGACATTTTAGACTATTCCCTTCATCGCTGCAGAGGGCTTTACTACTATACTAAAAACTCACATTGATAGATGGTGATCCTTAAAAAAAAGCGTGAAAGAATTAAAGAATTAATAAAGAGTTGATTTAAAATGTATATGGCACATAATGCAGCCACTAGGGTTAAATTGAATGTACCAGAAGGTTCCAATCAGTAGCAGCAAGCTCAGCTTCCAGATGACGAGAAACATTAAAGTCAACCTCGACTGTGTCCTTCACCTATACATCAGAAAAGGAATCAATAAAACCACAATTACATAACACGTGCAGAGAGAGGACAGCTGGCATCGTTACAAGAGATTAATTAGAAGATTCAGATAGTATGTTAAGATAGATATTAAGTGAAGGTTCTTAAGGTTGAGGCACAGATCAGTTACAAAAAACATTATGATGCTCTCTAAGATCAGCAGCTAACTGGGCACTGCAATAGAAAACCTGTAATTTATGCTATCAAAGGGGGGGAAATCACTGAAGTAGCAAGTTATGGAAATTCCTGGGTTTTGTTTCAGTCAACAGCTAAATTTAAACTATATCACATTCTCATGACTTCAATACCTAATAAATAAATTCCAACAGTGGCACCAAAGCATAATAAAATTTTTGGGAGAATTTAAAGAAAAAAAATCTTTTAAGTTACACAGGAAAAAAAGAAAAAACTAGATGAGCTATATTTTTTTCTAAAGCCAAAAACCTTTGTCAAGACTTATAACATCTGTAAACCAGTACATGAATTCATGTCATCAATGAATATGCTTTCAATCCAAGGTGCTATCATTAACGTATAGTACTTGATTTTTGGTCCAACAGATTGAGACATATTGAAGGTAAGAAGTTGCTTACTAAAAATGAATGCAACTAAAATGTAAAAACTAAACGTATTCCAATCCATTAAATAGAGACTCCAATCCTCAGTTCTATGATTCTATCCCTAAATGCATGTTTCTTCAGTGAATGCAATTAAAGATTTCTATAGTCCAATGGTTTGTTTGACAGATAAAATGCAAACTAAACCTGACATCAATGCTCTAAGTTAACAAAGATTCTGTCACCGCCTCTCGACCAAACATCAGCCTGTATCAGTTCATATCAGATTCATGGCCGACTTTCTTCAAACCTAAGTGATAAAGTCAATAGTTGCTTTGTAGAACTTGATTGAAATGAAATTTAAACTCAATTAAGAACAAAGAACAAGCTCTTCTTTGCCTAATCTATGAAAAAATGTAGACAAAAGTAAACATACAAGATAATATAGGGAAAGGGAATGACATGGACATCCAAAGGCAAGAAGAAAGCCAAATAAAATTGTGCCTATTGAGGCACAATATTGAACCAAAGACCTAGATGGAGATCCATTAGTGTAATAATCCATAATTCCATAGCCCATCAATGCTCATTTTCATCTTGATGCAACAAATAACACGTCATAATGCTAGTGAAAGTGAGGTAACTCCTGCAACTACCATCTTCAACTCAACAATTTCGGATAAACTACTGAATTACAACACATTAAAAAGTGCATAATAAAATTAGAAAGTGCGTAATAACTTATTATAGATTGGTTGCATAACTAATCGTCAAGTATGAGCAGAGTGGCATTCAATAAAATGTTGAATTTGCAACATAGTGATGTACTTATCACTATGAAGAACAAATTTAATCAGCCTAATCATTTGACAAGAACAAAAAAAATCAACAAAGAATATATACTTACAAAGAAACTGTGCACGCCATCTTGTCTAGTAAACAATCTAGGAAACAATTTTATCCATGTGTTATCTCCAAGCATCACCATTTTCCAACCAATACGATAAAGCTGATCTGCACAAAAGATAAAGACAGAGTAAGAATGCAATTCCGGCTCCTACAAGTTAAAAAGCTACACATTTGAGATCCTACCGCAGTAAACTGCACAAACTAACCAAGGAGGTTATCATCCAGAAGCGCCTGGGTGTTAAAGTTGAATGCCACATCAAGAAAACTCCCAATCGCCCCGGAAACCATGGCCTACAAAAACGGCAATGGATGAGTCATATTTTTCATCCAGTCGTGTATTTATCCTTCATAATCAGTTCACCTTCATGACAATTATAAGACCAACAATACTTCATCGATTAGAATGTTGGGCAATTCATAAAATTTGGGATAAAGGGTTTGTTGTCGTATTTGCAATAAATTTACCTTCAATCTTGGCATAGTAACTGTAGGAGGTGCAGCTTTTGCTCGGAATCCAATCGCCTTTCCACTCGACAAAAGAGACTGGGTGTAGGGCATAGCATCCATCATTGACCTACTTGGAGGCTTCTCACCTCTTCCCAACACGAACTCAGCAGGCAAACCATCCACAACCTAAGCTAACATGACACGTAAAAGGGCGGGGGCAAAAAAAAAAAAATCACCAACTACGCTATGCAAAAAAGAAAAGGAGGGGGGGAAAAAGAAAAAGAAAACCCCAACAGCAGACATACCATCAAAATTAACCGATCGAATGCAGGAGGAACTCCAGACATTCCCTTCACCAAAAAGGAGCATGATCAGAATAGCAATAAAAATTTACAGAGAAATGGGAATTTTGATAAGCGGACCTCGTACAAAGATCTGAGCTGATCCGGGGATAAATCGCTCTCTTCAGAGTAGACGACGGGATCACAGGTCGGCATCGTGTAGCTCTCGAGTCCACTGGATTAGAAATCAACGAATCGATAGGCTAGAATCATGAGTCCTATCTTTGCCCTAAAAATCTTTTGCCCTAAAAAATGGGGAACTGTTGATGAAAACTCTTAACCTTTTGCCACGGAGAGTTGGCTTGACCGGAAAGAAACTGAAGACGAAGAGAGAGAGACCGAGGATCTGAAGGAGGACGGCGAACAAGATCCAAGCTGATAGCTTTGAGCAGGTGAGCGAAGAAGAAGGAGACGGAGAAGCCATTTGAATTGACAGCGGGTAGCAGAGATCTCGCGAATTTGTCGTTAGGGAAGAGCTTTGCTGCCGCGATACCTAGAATCAAAATATGAAAAGCCGAGGGACTTGTATCAAAATACCTATGCTCTAAGCTACCGTTTGGCAAAGGGTTAAGTTAGGGGTTAAGGAGACTTAACCCCTTCTTAACCTGCCAAATACAACAAATCTATATAAGGGTTAAAGTGAGTTAACCCTCCATAATTTGCCAAACATAAAAAATATAGAATGGTTAAGTTAACCCCTCTAGAGGGGTTAAAACGAGTTAACCCCTCAAAATGAGGGGTTTACTAATACTCCTATTTAGATGGAATAAGAGTTAACCCTTCTAATTATAAAGAAAATAGTCAAAATCATTGTTATTCTCAAACACTAAAACTGATCATAAGGGCTAAAATAAAACTTATTTAACGGGTTAATAATTTAGTCCTTCGGATTATCAAATGGGCTAAGTACATTAATCCTTCTCTTTAACCCCTCTTCATCAACCCTTTGTCAAACGGGGCCTAAGGGACTAATATTTGAAAAAAAAACATTGTTTTTGAAAGCTACGGGTCCTTGAACTTTAACACCCTGTAGTTTTCCCTATGTTGCAACTTGGACCCATGTACCCTCAGTTGTTTTTAGCAGCAACTGTTAGGGCAGCATGGTTTGGTCCAAACTGAAAAAACCGACTGAACCGACCCGAAAAAATCGGTTTTATGAGTAGGGCGGTTCGGGTCTGGTTGAAAACTTTTCAATCCGAACCAACCCAAACCGGCCGAATACCCAATAGTGCAATACCCGAATCTCAAACCCGACCCACTACCCCAAAGACTCAGTCACTCAAACCTAAACTCATTCCACTTTCCCTTTCCCAGCCGCCGCTCCTCATTTCCTCTCTCTCACGACTCACTCTCTCTCTCACTCGGTCACTTCTCCAACGCGCTTCGCACTCCGCAGTGTTCGCACAGTCCACAGTCTTCTAGTATAAACGTTAGTTCTAATGGTATGTTAGTTCTAGTGGCTCTCGTATTAGTTCTAACTTTCAGCTAGTATTATTTCTAATATAAATGTTAGTTCTAGTGGTATGTTAGTTCCAGTTGAGTCTATGTTAGCTCTAGTGGCTCTCGTGTTAATTCTAGCTGATGTCATGTTAGTTCTAACTTCCAGCTAGTGTTATTTCTAATATAAACGTTAGTTCTAGTGGTATGTTAGTTCTAGTTGAGCCCCTGTTAGTTCTAGTGGCTCTCTTGTTAGTTCTAACTTCTAGCTTTTTTTTTGTATATCGCAGGACGACGATGAGGATGACGACTAAAGCTGGAAAAGCAATGAAGAGGATTTACGAGGAATTTTTGACATACTCCCTTCTTTGGCCCTCTCTGGTTATCGTAGGAAATAGGGGAGTGAGCTCTTAGGAATGAAACTTTTGAACTCAAATTTTGTACTTGAGAAATGCTTACGTTTTGTTTGGATGGATGTGAGTTCATTCCTTGTAACTATTAGGACCTCAATCATTATGGGTTAAAAACAATATCAGTGTTTAATGCTTCATAATCTTCTACTTTGTTGATATCTTTTTTTTTCTTTAACACATTATGTTGTTTGATAACATGTTTGATAAAGTTAGAACCGAACAAGCCGAACCGAACCGCACTGAACCGACTTGCAACAGTTCGGTTCGATTTTGAATTATAGGCGGACGGGTTCGGTTGTTCAAATTTTGGTAAAAATTGAGCCGACCGACCGTTTGCACACCCCTAGCAACTGTACCATAAAGTTTTTGAAACTTCTAGTTACATTCCCGCACTTGATTTTCGCAGCACTTACATACTCTGATGTCTTTAAAACATGCACTTTAATATCCTAAAGTTTTTAAAAACTTTAGCATAACTGAGTGTGTCGCAAAATTGACAGCATTTAAGTGTAAATTTTAAAAAATCTTAGGATATTTAAATGCCAGTTCAAAAAACTTTATATAAGTGCAAGTCTTAAAAATGCAATTAAGCCTTATATTAAGCAATATATTAAGGGGGCCTTTGGACTGGTAATCATCCCCAACTTTTGGCACATTAACCTCTTTGTACAGCTTTTTTAAACTATAGTTTATTGCCTGCAATTTTGGAAAATCCCTTGCATCATCGTAGCTTCCTCGGTTCCACTAGTATAATGTAGCAATTGCTTATGTTCTTTTACTTTCATCATCGCTTGTTAACTCATTCTCATTATCATAGTTCCATTGTTACTGTTTTGGAATTGCAAATGCCCACATTTGTGGAACATTAATCATTGCCAAAGTTGACCATTTTTTCCCCTCACTTGAATACCTCAAAGTATTTTTTTTAACACTTTTATACCCTAAACTTTCAAGCCCACTCCACTTTAATACCCGCTTCCAGATTTCACTATGTTTCCTGTCAAATTTATATCATGCGCGAGCAAACTTTGCAGCAATTTCACTCTTATTTCGTAACCGTTAGCATGCGTTCACCACCAATACCATCCTCAACATCAATACTGTGAACTGAAGTCAACCAAGTGCTTGCTCGGAAAAACTTAACATCCGTATTGCATCATATAGAAAATAATGAGATTTCAATTTTATAGGTTTACTAAATCCCCTGATTTTAAATATAACCAACAAAGCCAGCAAGCAAATCAACATCCTGGTGGGGCTGATTCTCTCACCGCAAAACATCGATGTACCAATAGTTAGTCCCCATTTACTAATCAGATCTGATAATAAAGCACTATGCTTAATTGAAAAAGAAAAAAAATGGAAATACAACTTTTACATAAATTACAGGATGTGAAAACCTTGGTACTCTTCGAGGTTGACAATCGTGCAATTTTACATAAGTTACAGGACCATCAAGTACAATATGCTCATACATTCAGGACCTGGCATCTTTCAACATCCCCCCTTTCTCCAGATCTGAGACCAGATCTTTCAGAGAAGGAACTTTTAAAGCCAAAGTTCTGTACAGTCTCGAGTATCGGGCTCTAGTACCATCAGCTGTTCGAGCAAGGGCCAAGAGGCTTATAGCCTCAGGCAACTGATCAAAAACATTCTTGATCTCCTCAAAGCTCATATCAGCAAGGACTGACGGCCCTGGAAGGACTCGAATGATCTCATTGCCTTTTGGGTCAACTTTTGCCTCTGCTTTAATCACTAGCTCAGAGCTGGAGTTTGCTCCACACTTAATGATGAATGGAGTTGTTGAACCTGTGTTAAACTGGAGCACGTTCCACTGAGTCACTTCAGTCTCCCTGCTGGACATTGAATCTGCCACATAGGGTTGGAGTGCTCTCGATTCTTCATTGGTATTACCATCATTTTCGGGTATGGACTGCTCATAATCAGGATGCGGAAAACTTATTAAGTACTGAATGATTACTCTTTATTGAGTTTTACTAAAAAAATTTAATAAAGAATAATTGTGATGGGCAGTACTAAACTCTTGAACTCAATTTATGTTATCCATATGACTTTTATTGTTCTGAACTTCTTATATATTTGCAACTCGAAAGCATTTCATAAATCGTATGTTGGGTGTAAATGTAACTCTCCTTGAGGAGCACAAGGAAATATGCATGTAGTACGTGATTGTAGGCTATGATTCCTTTTATGCCAGAATGCTACTAGCTTTGTGACACAAGGGCCTCCCTTTAGCCAAGGGACTTACCTTTGGGAACAGCTGAGGTCATGTGTGAGGAATATGAACTATATATATGGTTGTTCACAGTTATAGATCAGTTTATATGGGAAGCTCACCATAAGATGTGTCTGTGTGTGCAGATGTCCACCGCAAGATAAGAGGAAAAACGATATTTTCACTCTTCTTGTACTTAATTGTTTTCTAGGACACCTCTTATAGGAACCCCGGAGAGACGACACATCGAGTTCAGAGTACTATAATGGATTTTATCAGTCAAACATCATTGTCGATTCAAAGCAAAATTGCAAGAGCATTCTTACAGGGAGATGACAAAAAAATTACATTAGAGAGTCTGTTATCTACTCTAGTATTGCAGAGATGTCATCAATGGAGGAAAGGTTTTCTTACAAGTGTAATTTTACCAAAATGATATGTTATAAATAATTACGGGTCTAAAATCTATGCATATTAAACCAAAAACCAAACATTAGGGTTCAGAACTAAAGAAGGCAGTCTTTTAGGATGATACAATCACTTGAAGAGCATACCTCTACTACTCTGCGAGCATCTAAAATCTGCTTCTGGGCACAAGGATGATCAATATCAAGAAGTGAAGGCATCCTTTCTGTGAGATCATCAAGTGAAGCTAACAATGCTTTCTTCTTGGTCTTGGTCAGGGAGCTTACAGATGCTTGTCTCATTATTTCCTGTGGCATAAGGTCAGTTTTCCATTATTTAGATATCAAATAAAAGAAATGCGCAAACTGAATCATGCAGAAATCAATCAAAGTCAGCAGGAGTGACCTTGACTTGTTTAAGCATGCCATCCAGAGATATGAGAGATGCCAACCGAGCATCTTCAACTGCAGTGGAAGGATTCCTGATTGGTGAACCACCTTCTTCTTTTGTTAACAAGGCAGTATCACTTCGCATTTGTTGCAAAATCTGAAAATAGGAAGTTGCAGCAAGCTTACAATACTTATGAAAACAATGCAACTTCGACGAATATTTCAAACAAGAAAACAGAGTATTGTGCCAAGTTGATGACTTGAAAGTAGAATGTTCACGTCAAGAAGATACAACTATTAGAAATAAGAAAAATGTTACCATTTTCAAAAAGAACAGTGTACATAATGAAACTGCTAACGTGACACAAATCACCCAAAGTTGGTTGATTAAAGTGATAGTAGGTAATTAAATTCTCTAGCCTACTTTGGAGCCAGAGGCCAAGAAGCATTCACTGCCATGATAGTATCAGGAAACACAATTTTTACAAGGCTATAAGAAATAACAGACTGCGCAGACATATAGATTGCTTGCCCAGGAAAAAAAAACAGTAGATTTAAACATGTTGCATAAAGCAGGAACAGCTCTGTATGAAACTGTGTGGTTTCAGTACACAGAATGACATTGCAACAACGTCCATCTAGGTAGCATATTGAGAAAGCATGCTGTAACATACATAAATGCATTAAAATGCATCATCTCCCAATTTGTTTTATTGAGGGTGGAATTTGCCTGAGCAAGCATGCTGTATCATACAAATCTTTTATCTTGAACATGAATGTAAATGCATGAAACTACACCGTCTCTGACCACATAATTTGTTTTATTGAAGGTGAAGTAGCCTGAGGAGGCATTTATCTGAAGCAGTGCTCATGATTCGTGTGATCCAACAAGTAGTGACTGACCGTACGTTAGAATTCAACAGAATTTCAGAAAAAGAGCCCACAAACCCGTATCTGAAGATCTCACAAACATATTTAATCTCCATTCTTGTCAGTTCTGATACAGAAAATAACTGTGTCACATTCAATTAGGACATGTTCAACGGATAACATTGATAGCTAGTTATTTCAATCCCTTAAGACACCTAGTGTTGCTCGGTGCAAATTTTTTACTCGACATAAGTACCTACAAGTGTATTTCTAGACCTGCAATTTTGTGCCCATGTGAAAGTTGAAACTACAGCATAATATACATGCAAATATTGTCCTTCTGTCACTTTTTTCCATATACATCCTCATACAGCTGAACTATGACTTGTTCATACACTTCTATGTGATTTACAAACAATTAATTGCATGTGCACAGCACATACCGAGGTTAGCTATTCTATCTTATCCCATATATGATGAAAAATGGTTTGGAATGCTCATTTCTGGTGTACTCATGTAGAGAGCCGACCGACTCTTGACAATATTGAGGGTATGTTTGAGTTTGTTTATGTAAGTACTGTCACCACTTCTAAAGAAAATAAGCGCCTTCCAGAAAATTTAAGTGTTTGGTAATCAATTCATGAAAGGACCTCTAATATAAGCACAAATAAAATGTTGTGGTACGTAGAAGTCAGTGTCTTTGGACTTCTTTCAACAGTAGAAGCAGAAGCAGTAGCGTAATCACTCCTTTTCTCTCTCCTATTATTTTTTGTTTCTCTTACACACTCTCTCAAGAATCTGTCTTAATTGAACTTTCTCCACTCTTTTAAAGATCTTATCTTAAATCTTTCTATCATATCCAATCTTATACAAACTTCGCCCTCCATATCGGTTTCAAATATTTAATTTTGAATAAATACTTAAAATTTAAAATATCCAAACATCCTAATCACTAATTACTATAACAGAAACCATTAACCAGACCATACACAAAGAAAAGTAAATAACTTGATGAGGGAAAGTAAGACGTGCATGCAACCACCTTTCTTCTCTTGACATCAACCGACTCCAAAGCAGATCTTAGTTTATTTACATGAGCAAAATCTTCTGCCTCCTCTGTGGCCAAGGTACCTGCTATATCCTAATTAAAAAAAGGCATTATAGAGAGGTTAGTTTCTAAAATATCACCTAAAATTTGCATTCAAGCTTGTAATGTACATAAAATAAGAGATACAAAATATATTGTTTCCATGGACAAAAATATTTGCAATGTCAAGATATCCAAAGATATGAGAAAATGGTCCCGTTTTGAACATCTAGGTTTCATAAGCTCCATTAAGTTTCAGTACCTAGAATTTTCCGTTCCAACTTTCAAGTTTCAGTACCTAGAATTTTCCGTTCCAACTTTCAAGTTTCAGTACCTAGAATTTTCCGTTCCAACTTTCAAGTTTCAGTACCTAGAATTTTCCGTTCCAACTTTCAAGTTTCAGTTTGATTTTGGGTGAAACTGATAGACCTATATTTTACTTTTGGTGATTAATGCTTACATACATATACAGATGTACTCCTTTGTGTGCGCATAAATACATTATATATCTACAAATTACATAAATGCATATATCTATGATTATTAGGCATGTAATATGTATGTATATTTCAAGGACATATACTTCGTAGTATTTACTAGTAGTTCTTTTCTGCTCGAATTTTATATGGTATAGAGGCAAGTCTTGAAACAAATATAATATCCAAAAAACCTAATCCCTTTCTCTTCATAGTACAATCCAACAATAATAACCAAAAAAATAAAAACCTAAGTGGCAGTTTTCTTTCAATGTCAAATAAAAAAAATTCTCCATTAAAGCTAACTGTAGAAACGAACAATAATAATAATAACAATTCTCAAAAGGAGATGTGTAACATTCCACTGCGAACTTTTGAATATTTCACTGCAAAGAACATCATAGGTGACATTCTCATTACATCATAAATAACTTGTCAAATTAAACTGATGAACAAAAAGGATCCAAGATATTTGTGCCTGTAACCTCTTCAACTAACATTTACTGCTGGATTTAGTTCTTCAGACACCAGGCTTAACAAGCAATATTCCAGACAGAAATAATGAAAGAAAGAAAAAAATGAACGAGAAAGAAAGAAAGAAAGGAAAGTTCAAAAAAAAGAAGGCTGTTTAACTAACAAAAAATATGTTTAGCAACAGATGCTTAAAAATTGATAAGAGACTTGTTTAGGCCCACAACAATTTAGTGAAATTGGCCCAGTTCAATCCAGCTACGTGCAAAAGTGAAAATACAAACTTGAGAATCATAAATATAAATAGAATTGAAAGCAGTCTTCAAATTTGCTAGTGTCACACCATCACTCACGCAGATGATCTCATCAGTCAAACTTTGTCATATAAAAATTGGGTAGCCCATTTCCAGCTAATTAGCACAATAATATCCTTTTCACTGCCTTAGTCACCTTACTCCCCAGTCCCAGATACTCCCTCCATAATGCACTTGTTGGTTTATGCTGCACATACCAAAGCTTCACAGATTCACTCATTTTGTTATCTTTCTCTTGTGTTGGTCATCCATCTCAACATTCTCATGTCACTGACGCCCGTTTTCAGTAGCTTGTTCCTTTGTTGCTAACATTCTTATCAATAAAGAATCAAGGATAATATAGGCATTTTATAAAAAGTTGCCTTAAACTTCATGGGTATTCGACACTTCACATAGTACTTTAGAAGCGCTTCTCCACATTTCTATGCACAATATTCTCCATATTTCATTTCACTCGGATGATGAATGGTTAATTCTGTGCAATGAACACGGCCATTCTTATCTCTTCTTGGTCAATAATATGAACTTACATCTATTTTCATAGTTTTGATAGTTGCATTCATTTCTTTATCATGTTAATTAAATCACCTTTCCACATTTTAACTTTAGAATTATCCCCTCTATTCTCTTCAATAAAAACAACTTGGCAAACAATGTATAGAACACATCACGAATACGGCTAGAAAGATAGGGCGCCCCAGTCCACATGGCTCCCACCATTGTGGGCTCTGGAGAGTGTTAGATGTATGCAGGCCCGGCCCTACCCTTAGGCAGTCAAGGCCTCTGCTTTGGGCCTCATCCTGAGTAGGGCCCACCCACTTAATTTCTCTTAGCTGTTATCATTTATCTAAAAGGCTAAATTTTAACGTTATATGAAGTTGAAAAGACTTTTCTTCATATCCCTTAATTAAATAAGAGGTTCTCACCCACTTTCCTTCTTTAAATAAACTAAACCGACTCCCTTTCTCTCATCTTTTTTACCAAAGCGACGCCCTTTCTCTCTCATTCTCAAGCAGTCAAGCTTCCACCAAACAGCTCAACCCTACCCTGATCGGCTGATCTCCATCTCTCGTCAATCTCTCTCTTCTTCCCTCTCTATCTCGAGATCACCGCAGCCTGGCAGCCGTTGCTGATAACCTCACTGAACCAATCGCCGTTAGCCTATTACCGTTCACAGCTCACATCCTGGGCTTTGTCTCGTCATCGGAAAAAGGCGGCGTCCAGACCTGAGTTATTTTCCCAAAACAAACTCCGGTTCTATCTTTCTAACTAAAACTATTTAATTTTCTTTATTATTCATATTAATTTTATGCTTAATTAGAGATATTGTAGATATACATTGAAAGTTTTTTATTTGCTATTTTATATTTTGAAAGCACGCCTAATAAAAAATATGAAATTGGTTGTCAAAAATTTAAAAAAAAAAGAAAAAGAGTTGAAAAATTAATTCGGTCTCAACAAGGAGCTCTTGATAAATTTATTTTTAGTAATAAAGATAATGTTACATCAACTTCAACAGAAGAAGAAAGAATAGATGAATCTTTACTTGAGAATGAATTAGAAGAATATGTTGAGAATTTAGGACAAAATAATGATATTAAAGATGAATCTTTACTTGAGAATGAATTAGAAGAATATGTTGAGAATTTAGGACAAAATAATGATATTAATGATAATAATATTCAAGAAGAAAAAGATAGTACTCCTAATTTTAATGAAGAATATAAAGAAAATTCACATGAGGGCCAAGAAAAAAATTTAGAGATGAATGAGATATTAAATTCAATTCTTATCAATATTTATGATCTTGGACAATGGAAATGTATTGATCAAAATTTTATAGATCTAATAGTTGAAAAAGGCCCAATTAAATATGAAGAAGTAGATTTTTCTAAAGATGAAAATAATAGACACTTTTCTACATCATATTACATACAAAAATTGTCAATTGGAGAAAAACATCAAAGAAGGTGGTTAGTTTACTCAAAAGATTTAGATAAGAGTTTATTGTTTTTGTTGCAAATTATTTAGTTTAAAATCTAGTATAAGTCAGTCAGTTAACGAAGGTACTAGAGATTGGAAAAATCTTGGATATAAAAATAAAAATCATGAAACAAGTCATGAACATATCACTAATATGTGTAAATGAGTGAATTTAGAAGTAAGATTATAAAAAAATAAGACAATAGATAAAAACATTCAAGAACAAATTAATAAAGAAAAAGAACACTTGAAAAAAGTTTTGCTAAGACTTATTGCTATAGTAAAACATCTATCAAAAAATAATCTTGCATTTCGAGGAACAAAAGAAAAGATATATGAAAAAAATAAGGGAAACTTTTTAAGCTTAGTTGAAATGATAGCGGAATTTGATCTCATAATGCAAGAACATGTTAAACGTGTTCAAGAAGGTAAAATTCAAAATCATTATCTTAGTCATAAAATGCAAAATGAACTAATAGAGTTGCTAGCTTCTGAAATTAAAAAAAAATTATCATTAAAAAAAATAAAATAAGCAAAATATTTTTCAGTTATTCTTGATTCTACTCCAGATGCAAGTCATCAAGAACAAATGACTCTTATTTTAAGATGTGTTGATACTTCAACAAGTCCAATAAAGATTGAAGAATACTTTTTAGAGTTTTTAAAAGTAGATAATACTTCAGGCAAAGGCCTTTTTGATGAACTTTTAAGTATTTTGAAAAAATATGAACTTGATGTTAAAGAAATAAGAGGGTAAGGTTATAATAATGGATCTAATATGAAAGGAAAACACAATGGAGTGCAAAAGAGGCTATTAGATATAAATCCTAGAGTATTCTACACATCATTTGGTTGTCATAATTTAAATTTAGTCTTATGTGATATAGCTAATTCATGTCCTAGAGCTATTTCTTTTTTTGAAGTGTTGCAACGTATATACTCGTTGTTTGCTTCCTCTACTAAACGACGAAAATTTTTAGGAGATAATGGATGCAAGTTATCCGTTAAATCTTTATCTCAAACTAGATGGAAAATTCGGATTGAAAGTGTTAAAGCAATAAAATTTCAAGCTCCAAATATAAGAGCTGCTTTGATTCAATTAGCAGAAATTAGTGAATATCCAAAGATAAAAAGTGAAGCTAATAGCTTAGCAACTTATGAGATTGAAAATTTTGAATTCTTATTAGCTATGAATATTTGGTATGACATATTGTTTGCTGTTAATTCAGTTATTAAAAAAATCTTACAATCTAAAGATAAGCATATTGATATTATCATAGATCAATTAAAAGGTCTTATTGTATATTTAGAAAATTATAGACAAAATGGTTTTATGTCTGCTTTGAATTCAACTAAAGAACTTGCTAATGAAATGAACGTACAGCCTATATTTCGTGAAAAACGTAAAATTCATAGAAAAAACAATTTGATGAAAATATTGGTAATGAAACAATATTTAACGCTGAAGAATCTTTTCGTATTGAATATTTCTTATACATAGTTGATAAATCGCTTAGCTCAATTGAAAGTAGGTTTGAACAATTTAAAACGTATGAAAAAAATTGGTTTTTTGTTTGATTTGAAAAAATTAAAAGCTTTAGATGATATTGAATTGAAAGAATATTGTCTTAATCTCAAAAATACACTAAAACATGATGAACATTTAGATATTAATGGACTTGATTTGTTTTCAAAATTGAGAGTGCTTAGGAAAATTTTAAAAGTAGAGATTAATAATCCAATTGAAGTGTTGAACTATATAAAGTGGTTAGATTTTTTTCCAAATACTTGTATTATTTATCGTGTATTATTGACTATAACCGTAACAATTGCTTCCGCTGAAAGAAGTTTTTTAAAATTAAAATTACTTAAATCTTATTTAAGATCGACCATGTTACAAAATAGATTGAATGGTTTAGCAGTATTATCTATCAAAAATAATATGTTAGAAAATATTGAATACAAAACTTTAATTAGTAATTTTGCAGCTTAAAACGTAAGAAGAATGAGATAAAATCTATTATGAGTTGTATCACTTAGGCCTCATCTAATATTTCTCCTTAGCCCCAAAATTCCTAGGTACGGCCCTGGATGTATGCAGTCACACCCCTGCATGTGGACAGCAGAGAGGTTGTTTCTGAGACTCGAAACCTTGACCTCACAAGGCAGTAACCTTACCCTTGCGGCCATAAAATAATTACAACTAATGCAAGAAGAGTTTGACGTCAACATAAAATAATGTAAGCCTATTGTGACAGGACATTATACCATTCCTTCGAAAAAGAGCCAAGATTTTCAACATGTGGTAAAACTATTTGATGCCGATGAAGTAACTTTTATATGGTATGAATAGTCATGTGTCAATTGGATTAGTGCATTTCCATGTATAAGGTACAGACTAATTTTAGTGAAAGTGCATATTTTTCATAACCATGTCTCGGACTAGTTATGCGGATGTTGTAGTACGTCTCTTATATAGGAACGTTTACCAGAAACGTGTAGAACTAATTGGTAAAAAAAGCATGGCAGACACCAAAGAGTGATTAACATACGCATGTGGGAGATGGGCAAGAACAGAAAAAAAGGTCACCATAGGAAAAATAAGTGGACTGCTCTAAGTTGGACCTTCAGATGCTGCAATTGTGAAGTGTAAACCCGCTTAGTGTATTCAGCTAGCAGCTGGCCTAAAGCATCAGTGCTAGGAGGTTGTGCAGCACCAAGACCAGCCATCCATCCATCCATAATTGCAGTTGACAGAAGTTCTAACTGTCCAGTAGTGCCTCCAACAGCATCTCCTTCAGTGACAGAAAGAAAATCAAAGTTTTCAGCAAGCCAGGATCGTATTTGACGCTGCAGCTCACCAGCTGGCGTGTGAACAAAGAGAGCAGCAAGAGCTTTGTTCCCCATCGCAAAAGCTTTAGCTTCTTCAGTAATTTCTCGGAGCTTGCCGCCAGTTACATGCTGCTTCCAAGTTTCCTGCAAGATATAAAATGAAGGTAAAAAAATAAGTACGTCTAATGCTTTACCAAAGCAGGATAACAAAAAAAGTTTCACCAGAAACTCAATTGTGTTATTAGACTTAGACTTGTCTAAGTTGTTACAATTTTCAGGAAAATCAATGTGCAAGCACTCCAACAATATCAAGTTACTACCTATAGAATGTATTGTCCATCACAATTATAATCATTCAGAAAAATAAAAATACTAATGCCTAACAGATAAATCAACATCTGTACCTGGTCGATTCCTCGAAGCTTTAGGACGATTGATGAGAACTTTGATTTCTTGTCTTGTTTTATATTGACCTTAAAGCTGTGAATATGATGTTCATCAACCAAAGCACTCCTAGAATCATAGTAAACAGGAGACCTGCCTGGACTACTACCACGGCTGGAACTTCTACTTCGTCCATGATTAGCTTTCTCAAGAAAACGTTCCACTTGAGAAACCTTCAAAAAGAGAGAATAGTTAGAAGAGTATTCTGTAACTATATAAAATGGAAAGCTGAGTAAACAAAAGTAGATGCCAACATCGAAGATTATATTACTTTGATGGACTGCAGCTCTGGTGATCTAGCGAGCAATGACCTTATATATAAGATTCTAACCCGAGAAACTAGCATGGTATCCATTACTCTCTTTGGTTCCATTTTACGAATAAATGAAAAAACTGCATCTCTGATTTCAGCGAGAATCTCATGTTCCCGTGCAGCGCCAGCTTTAATTACTGCGGCCAAAACCTGCAATATAGTAAGGCAACTCTTTTTAAAAGAAAGCATCTGCAAACATGTGCGTGCACGTGTCTAAGGAGTTGGACATCAAGAAGGTTTGTTTTTTGTGCTAGGAAAAAAGTCTGAGAAGCCTTGTAACCCATCAATAAAATAGATGAATATATTAAAATTGTTACACAACAGAAATTCAGCATTAAAATTGTTAGGTTCATAGTTTTACTGTTTTAGAATGTTTCACGGAATAGCCTCAGTCACAAATTCTTCTCTTTGATCGTATGAGGCCATATCGAATATACTGCAATAGGACTTTCATATCTTTGGATCCATATCTACCCTGCCTATTGGCTTTAGGGCTGAAATAAAGGTCCAAGCTAAGTTGCCTATCTGAAAACACATCTCACCCTAAGGTATCAATATTATGCAACAAGGTGACGAAATTCTTCACACCTAAATCAACATTACTGAAAAGAGTAATGAAACAAACTACTGATTTTGAACATCTAGTAAAAATACCAGCATCAAGAGCTTGTTTGCACCATCAGCAATAGCAGCAAAGCTTTCAAATTGATCAGGATCAAAGTCCATCAGGGCAGCAGTAAGATATTCTCCAGCAGGTGTTTTTGCTTTTTCAGTGCCTGATTTCACTAGTGCTCCTGTGCTTTCAGTTTTTCCCTGGCTCACTGCAGGTGGGAGAACATCCAGGGAGCGCCCACTGCTACTGTCTCTCCTGCAATATACATAAGAAATGAATATACATTTCAAGTAAGCTAGAAAATGACAAAAATATTAATTGTTTGGAAAAAAATATTTGATTACACATTGTACCTGTTCATGTCGCGTGACTGTGGGTTTGCTAGCCTTTTTGTAGAAGGACTTGAAACCTATGGCAAATATTTAAGATAAGAAATCAAACTACAGGATTTAATTTGTATAATTTAATTGAACCAGTCTTATACAAATAAAATGTAGTAGGAATGTTCAGCAATGTTCTTAGCATTGCCATGAGTTCCAGACACAGAGTTCAAGTGTGATTGATCAAAACTGGCACAATCTTTTTTCCAGATTCTCAGAAAGAAGCTACTTTTTGGTCGCATAATTTAATAAAAAAATGTCAAAGAAAGATCCCTATAACCATCACATTGCATATTCTACTTTAGTTTAAAGAGTCAACATAACCACCAAAGATGTCAATGTCAACATAACCACCAAAGATGTCAAAGAATATGCTTAAAAGTAAAAATGTACTTTAGAGAGGATTTAGTATTTCAAAGAATATAACCCACTGAAAGGTACAACTCAACAGAATTCGGTGATCATGAAAGACCTAAAAGTAGTTTAAAATAGAGCAATATGATTTGAAGAGACATGACCAAAGTTTTTGTGGTCACATCTTTAAAAAAAATTCTCAAACATCCCACCTAAAATTTACCAGAATATATCTTTATTAAAATGTTGAAGAAACTAAAAATTTTTCAGGAAGACTACCAAACCTTCAACTACTTTTTGGGAAAATTTGATATGGTGTTTCTTATACATAATGGATGGAGTGAAACTTTAGATTCTGACCAAACAAGTAAAGATGCCTTATCACAATATCAGAAGTAGTCATGCCCAGGAGCGGATTTTACATATTACCTTTTTTTTTTTTTTTTTTTTTTTTTGGGCGGGGGGGGGGCGGGCGGCGTCGGCCCAGCTGCACGCCCCAATTACTATGAAAATTTTATTTTAACCATACGCTTATATGAAAATTTTCCTGTAAGGCTTTCTAAACTTACAATCTGCCCCATATAGTTTTAAAATTTTTGCATCCCAACCCCCAATTATATAATCACTAAACAAATTAGCAGTCTATTTGAGTTTAGCCTGGCATTCAAAAGTAGATTCTCGTTCAAACATGAAACACATATGGATTCATTGCAGGCAATCCATAAATATGACACAATGAAGCTGATGAAGTGTATGGAGTTACATTCTCATTGAGTACTATAGTTTTATAATATTATATTTTTATTTGTAGATAAATAAATGCTTGTCATCCACCCCTCTAAGAATGTTTTTTTGGATCCTGCCCAACCTAGTGATATTCCTTAATAATTTTGCCTTCCAAACATTGTAAACCGCTAAATTTTAGGATAAAATGTCCAAAAGGAGAATAGTAATGATCCATGTTACTCAAATAGCTTGAATGAGTGAGAACATCGATGAAAATAAGACAATCGTAAATAAGTGTTAAGAGAATAAACCTGTGGTGATCCACTCAATGATGCCTTCTCAGTCAATCTGTCAAACAGCTTCTCATTCTCCTTGTGTAACTTCTGCAGGAATAACAAAATTAACAGCAATAAACCATGGAAAACTAGTTATTACATAAAAATTTGACCAAAAAAAGGTATTTCCCAAAAAAATATATAGAATTATACAAATGGTAGAACAAAAAAGTTAGAAAATTAGAGTAATAAAGATCATCACTTACTGCATATGCATCTAAATTCAGAAAGAAGTTATCAAGCATGTGCAAAAGATGTCATATATACACTATTAACAAACAGGCTTTACCTAGAATGCAATAACTGATAGAAGAAATGAGTAGATGGTATAACAAATCAATAGGTTGTCTGCTGTCAGGCAGAAGTCGGAACCTATCCTACTATTCATTATACTTACTGACAACATCCTGGTGCAGAAATAGGCTTCTGTTACCAAGCTCATGTGTTAAACGCTATGGCAGCATCAATCCACCTAGAAATTACAGATTTTATTCTTAAAACTTATTATGCACTCAGTGCAGATTTGATTCATAAACAAATAGCTTTTTTTTTTGAGTCCCAGTACTGGCACCTACTATCACTAGATGAAGGACAGAGTCTAATGCACAAGATATTGACAGTCGGTTATACATATGCTAGGATTTGCTAAACAAAACATGATATCAAAACACTACTGCTAAGAAACAGGTTCGAAATAGGATTGCAATATATCATGCTCCATTAACTCGTGTAAACTTTTGGGTCTGAGAAATAAAAAATAGCTATATATTTTCATATATCAATAATACTGATCAAAAACCAGATCATGTGAGACATTACTAGCCCTAGCTAAGTCTATGGACCCAATCTTACGCCAAAGCAAACATTGTTTTTGGCCAATTAGGACAGCTTAGACCATAAATAAAGTTTGAAGTTTATGGGAACCAAAAATTTCTTATCATGCAATCATTTAAGGTTAAACCTCGTTAAAATAATGATTTGCGATTTCAACAAGTTTAATGAGTTATTTCACCCAGTACTGTTGTTTTCTACTTAAAACAAATAAATATAGACTCAACTAACTAGAGGCGTTGACTATGATTTCATCAACGCTGCAAAAGTAACATGATAAAAAAAACATAAGCCTCTACAAGCATTATCTTCCAAACAAAACCTCAGAAAACACTGAAATACAAAGAAGCGGTGTAATTACATCCTCTTGCCTAAATAAACATTAAAGAGGATAGATGCAGAGCAAACAGTTGCAACATGTTAGTAGAATTTCATGAACCAAGTGAATTCGACATCCACTGCAGGTGTTATGGGTTCCTTTTCAAGCGCTTTCTTGATCTTCTTAAGGGTGCAATGTACTAAGAATTTGACAAAGACAAGAGTTCTAGTAATAGCAACACACAAAATTGCATACTTGGAAAGATTATCATGCTATCTAGTTAGTTAAATAGTTGTGTAGAATCCATACATCAAGCAATGTCAATGTTCTTTCATTCAAAAACTAGTAAAGAAAATGATCTCTTTACAAGATTACAGATCTTTGATCACCTAACATAAACCTTTAAGAGCCTTTACTTGCAATCTACTAGGATAGAAAAATGTTCAGTTTCTCTTGCAATCACAATATGAAGAAGTTAAACTGCAAATAAAACTATCAGTTAGGTTTTAGTATAATTGAGTAATAGATTATTAGATCCATAAATCACTTGATTTGCATCCCAAAGTTTATAGAGTGCAATTAGTGCAGTGAACAAATACTAGGCCCAAACAGTATTTAAAACAAAAATCAACAACCAAATAAAGAGAAAGAAACCACCAGACATAGACGTTAATAACTAGCTTAGGCTCGAACAAACGTGACCAGACTCAGAGAGGCAGAAGACTGATCCAGAGTGATGGATGGAGTAGATATGATATGAATGTTTTTGAGAAGAGTTTGAAGGTTATAAGCTAGATAAAACGAATGAAAAGGATAATTGACACTCTTGTGTCAACTTTATTGAGACTTCACATCTTAGGTTCTTATTTTGACTTCCAAGTCTCCCACGCAGTTCAGAAACCAATCAGGAGACAGTAACGACTAACGAGAAATAGAATAGGTGTACAACTTAGAGAAAGAATAGAAAAAGGTAGGATACATTGTTTCAAATGTGGTGAGAGATTATGACGTCATTCTGAAAGAGACAACAGTTACATAATCGTAGATGAAAAATGTAAAAGCTTTTGTAACAATTGGCAGTTATAACAATTGGTAATTTTGTAACTGTGAAGGCAAAATAGGTTGCAGAGACCACTAAATAGTAGCACTGATCAAGGATTTGATCATCAATGGTACCCCCAATTCTGGATGTGAATTTGAAAATTGGTGTGAACATGCACCACATTAAGGCTTACGATTAATTGACAAAACTAAGCTCAAAAGAACAAAAGGTTGAAGTAAAACAACAAACTATAACAAAAAACAACTGAAGATTACAACTAACAACACACTAAAAAAGCAACTGAACATTAGACCAGTTTTATTTTCATAGTTCGTTGTAGTTTTCAATGTTTTAAAATGCTCCTGCCTAGGCCCAAGCAGTACCTAGGACACCCGCCTTCGTGTTGGGATCGCCTAGGGAGCAGAGACCGCTTACGCGGACTGCACCGTTTAGATTTTGGTCGTGATTTTCTTTGTTGTTGCCTGACTTGCCTCTACATCCTCTAACCTCCTCCAAACTCCTCTGGCAGCCTCCACCGACTACAAACATCTCCTCTAACTCCTCCGACCTTCAACAAAACCTCCTCCGACACCACTTAAATTAAAAAAAAAAATCCTCCTAGGCCTCGCGCCAAGGTGCTAGGCACCAAGTTGGCATGTGCCTAGCGCTTTCAATAACTTTGATTGTAATAAAAAATAGGAAAACACCTAAGTCCTGTCTAGGCACCTAGGCTCTAGGTGCCGGTCCGAAGCCTAGACCACCTAGCGCTTTCTGTAATCTTGGTAGTTTTGTACACGTAATATGACAATGTGGATTAAAGATTCCTTGTTATTCAGATAAAAGTTGATTTTGTCATATAAGGTTGGTCGCTCTACTCCTTAGAATTAACCCTAAACTCAATCAGGTAATTTAAACAGCTTCATCCAACTAAACTTGACTCAACTCAGTTCAACGTCTAAGCAAGTGGGTTAGAATTAAGGACAGTTAGTGAGTGGTAACTGCACTTTACAATGAAATACATACAAACAAAAATTCATCGCAAATGATTAATCCATGCCCCAAATATCATCAACATGAACAATACTTTCCAATGACAACAGGTAGATGATGCCGGCAATCCAAATTGCAATCAGATCTGCTGACTGTGATAGACGAGAAATAATGCTACCACAGATTTATTGAAATTCATCAACATTCTATGACAATACACTTGGGAACAAAAAAATCAAGCCAGTCATACCGAACCTCAATTAGCGCATCTCTCTTTGACAGTTCTTCTTCGAGCTTCCTAGTAACCCCTGAAGATTCAGCAGTATTATCCACTTGTTTTGGAGTTGAAAGAACCCCTGAAGATCCAGATTCTGAACCGACAGTAGACCTGGCATCACTAGCATGAAGAGCCTCACTGAGTTGTGATTCAATGGCCTTAATTTTAGCCTGCATAAAGATTTGTATTGAAGATCAAATAATGAAATTATTGTTTCAACAGAAAAAAATAGAGAGTGTATGTCTACCATCACAGTTTCTTGCTAAAACTTGAAGTCTGGGATAAATTAACATGTAAAAACACCAGAAAGTTTATACAGATATCCAAGAAAAATAAATAATATCTCAAACGATACAAGTTTTAAAGGACCCAAGGTTGACGTCGATGATTCAATAACAGATCTCAAATATATGGAACAATCTATTGACAAGGAGTATCTCACTCACAAAGTACATTTACTAAAGAGAATGGAAGCTTTACCATCTGGATGAAACCACAATTTCGTTAATGGCATCTTTAGAAATTAGAATAATATTCATCACATGTTTCATCCATTGGATTGATGATCATGGTTCCATCTGGATGTAGCTGGAAGTAGGGCAAGAGGTCTCATAAAACACAGTTACAGCATATCTAGTTTTCTAGGATCATAGTCCAGCAAGTTATGAGAAACCCTTTAAAGTAAAGCCTTATCCTCAACCTTACTCAACAATAAAGGACATATTCTCACCTGGGTGAAGTCCTTAAAATTTCAATATTGATCGTAGTTTTGATTCTGCTCTTCTGATAACATTATCGGGAACTCCAGGATTCTCAGTGGTTTCAGATTGGAATTATCGGATTGTACGTATCGTTGGCTTAGAGAAAATTAAGAAATACTTAATAAAAAGAATCATAAATAAAATTGATAATATTTAGCAAGCTATCTGTTTTGAATAATTAATGAAGATTAGGGCAAGACTCGATCAAAATGCATATTATAAAATATCTGATGTAGCACCAACCTAAATTAAAGTGCTATTTTAATTGCTAATCTGATTTAAGGATAATGGAAAATAAAAGTTTAGAATATCAGTTTTAAAATTCCGGTAATTAACTACAACACTATATTATCGAGTTTAATAATATCAAGGAGTCAAAGTGTCTGATAGATCTGCCTTAATATAGCATTCAGTTGGAATTTGAAATATGAGGTTTATATATATATATATATATATATATATATATATATATATAATAGGATATATATATATATATATATGAGAAATATGGAAACATGTTACAGTTGTTCTAAAACAACTTTCGGTAGTGATGTGATTAATCTTGACCCTTTACATCACTAACCTCGAAACGATAAGCTCAACCACCCTTCACCAACTCAATGTAGATGTAGGGTCAAGATTCGGCCATCACTTACAAGTTGTTTGAAGCAACTTGGCTACCAAGTTTCGCCATTTTCTATATATTTATATATTATATATATAATATAATATATATATATTAATCATATATATATATATCTATGTCTCTATTACTGTTTGTTTTGGTTTATATTATTCACACAACTAATCTCGAATTATTAGCTCAAACCTATGCAGCATCATAAAAATTATATATATATTATATATATATTATATATATATAATAATATATATGAGAAATTGGGTATACTTGTCCAAGCACATAATTCTGGCTGTAGATGATTGTGTCACATCCCATCCACTACAAGACCCATGTGAATTTGTTCCCACATTTGAATGACGCTGGAGGGGATTTGACACGCTCACTCCAGAGCACATTTTATGTTTTGGTACCAGTATACCCATGATGCTCATATATATTATATATAGTATATTTTAAATATATATATATATATATCTATATATAGAGACGAGAATGAGAGAGATACTGGGTCATCGCTTTGGCTGCGACCCCCCGTACGTACCAAAGCACCACACGAACTTGATGTTGTAGTTTAGTAGGCATCATTTATCCTCACCACTCATCTCCAAATGGGCGGGACCACATCACAATAGGGCTTAATGTGGTCCCTAACCTGAATGAGTGGATCGAATGAGACCCATCACTACCAAGCACAAATTTACTGGCTTGTTAACCAAATCATACCCCACTTTTTCTCACATATATATTAGGTTTACTATACTACATATATCAATATATACCTAGTATATATATAGTATACATACTATACATATATACATATCACCGTACTATCATCACTATATAATATATAATATATTATCACGCCCTGTCATAGGTTTGAGCTAATAATTCAGATAGTTGTGGTATTTAAGAGTACTAAGTATAAACCAAACAAAAGTAATAGAGAAAATATGAGCCGTAATATATGAAGAAAGCAAACAGATTAAAAAGCATATATGAAGGTAAAATGGAAGCCGATGAGTTTTAGCAGCAGCATTAATGCAGTTAGTGAAAGTTTCTAAAGGTACAAGAAGAATATTATTTAACGCTATGAAGCACGGACACGGACACGGCGACACGGACACGACACGGACACGGACACGGATACGGCAAAACCCCAAAAAATAGGATACGGCGACACGGCTAGATTTTTTAATTTTCACTACTTTCATCTTGAGCATATAAAAATACAAGAGAATAAAGTTCAAGTTGCAACTAGTTCAATGACTACAAAATACTAAGTTACTAACATTGCAAAAATATAAAAAATTACACTCAAAAGCATATCTTAAAATAAAGTTTTCAAGTTGAAACATCAAAAAGATTATTCTATGGATTCAACTCTTTCATCCTCATCAAACACAATGGCCTCCATCGTGGGCTCGTCAAGAGAAAGGGCAGCAACATCTAACATGCCGGCTCCTTGAAATGAGTCGAAGGCATCTCCACCAATATCCCACATTCTTGATTCCCCTTCCATATACTCTTCCGAATTCCGAGAAAGTAAACGAAGGTTGGTGTGAACATAAACAAGATCCTCCGCCCGTGTCGGGGTTAGCTTGTTCCTCTTTAAGGAGTGAATGAAACCATACGTACTCCAATTCCGTTCACAACAAGAAGAGGAACAAGGTTGGCCTAAAAGCTTTACGGCCAATGCTTGCAAATTTGGAGCACTTGCACCATAAAGAAGCCACCATGACTTTGGATCCATATGTCCTCTATCGGAAAGAGAATCCGGATCACCAAAAGCCTCCAAAGACCCCATAAACTTAGCATATTCCAAGTTCACCACCAATCGTTCATCGGGGTTAGGATAATATCTTCTTAAGCACTTTGATCTTTCTGTAGAGATCTCAAGATCTTGATTTGGAGGTTGCCGATTGACGTTCTCATTGAGCCATGTGGAATGATAGTACCTATGTTTGTGAGAAGAAATTCATGTATTAAAATTAATTGAAATATTCGCATTAAAGAGTAAAATGTGAAATATTACCTTGGAACTAAAGAGTGCCAAGCACTGAAGCGGGGTGTTGCCCTTGTTCCATCGATCCACCAAGATCTTGTGAACCACCTCATAAAAAGGAGATTCCTCGTTATCCCTTTTACCCTCATGCCTGTAAATAGCTTGCTTCACCTTCTCAATCATTGTATCCCACATATCATACACCAAATGAAGACATGGTGTATCGGTGTCGGTGACCCTTATCATTTCATAGATTGGGCCGGTGAAGTCAAGAATAAAATCTATCTTGTCCCACCACAAATCATCGAGGACTTTCTCTTTCACAAATTGAGCTTTCTCCACATCATCGTCTCTATATAAGCTCCATCGATCACTAAGGACCATGTCTTGGAGGCCTCTCTTGACGACCTTAAACCTCTTCAACATAATAATCCACGAGGCAAATCTTGTGTCGGCAATTGATAGGAGCTTCATCTTGGAAAAATCATTGAATATGGAAAGCCGCATAGAGTGGTTCATGATAAAATTCTTCATAAACAATGCATCATCGGAGATCTCTGTAATCCAATGTAATTGTGCATAAGCCACGGCATTTGCTTCCGTGTTCTTAGCCGCACAAATATTCTTGACAGCAAGATTGAGTGTATGGACTACACAAGGAGTCCAAAATATGTGAGGCCAAGTTTGCTCCACAAGCCCTCCCGCGGCCTTGCATGCCGAAGCATTATCGGTTATGATTTGGATGACATTTTTCGGTCCCACCTCTGTGATGCACTTTTCTAGCTGTGTTTGGATAAAATACTTATTCTTGACTTCTCCCTCGGCATTCACGGCATTCAAGAACATTGGCTTACCCTCACATACCGCCATAAAATTGATGATGGGCCTCCTTTGTGCATCCGCCCACCCATCACTACAAATGGAGACTCCCTTCTGTTGCCATGTGCCCCTGATGGGCTCCATCAATCTCTCTACGTGAGTTTTCTCACGTTGTAAGATAGTGGTCCTCATGGAATTGTAACCAGGAGGCTTGTAGCCAGAAATTGGATTGTTTGCGGCATATGCAAAAGCTTTGGCATAATATGGATTCCTTGTCAAGTTGAAGGACAATCCCCCGGTGAAGAACATCCTACCAATCAATGCATCCAATTCCTCCCTTGCTCCCATGTTGAATGCTTGTTCCACGGTATTAGGCCCCCTCCTCCTCTTAAATCCACCTGCATCAATCAGCATGCTTGCACTTGCACCTACACCGGCCGTACTTGCAGTCGAAGATGTAGGCAAAACTGACATCTTAGGCCTAGAAGCCATCAACCTCGCCTCTGCTTGATCCAACGTCCTTTGAAACTCCCTTAAATTTTCGGGTGTTGATTTGGAACACATCTTAATTCCAGTCCCACTTATTCTCAAGAGGTGATTTTTAACTCTTGAGTGTGAACCAGTAAAATCCTCTCTGCAATAATTACATCTCCATCTCCAATTTCCTCCTGCCGTTCCCCCTCTTTTCTCTAATTTGGTAACATATTTCCAAAGTGGACATTTGTCATCTTGTATTCCACTACCACTAGAACTCCCGTCTTGTTCCATTTCTGTAAAATATAAGCAATAACAATAAATTAAGAAATTAATAATAGTAGAACAGTAAACTAAAAGCAAACAATAGTAGAACAGTAAACAATAGCTAAGCAAACAACAGCTAAGCAATCCTAATTAACATCTAAATTAGCATACAATAGTAGAACAGCTAAGCAAACAACAGCTAAGCAATTGTAATTAACATCTAAATCAGCATACAACAGTAGAACAGTTGGCAAATAACAGTTAACATTAGAAAATCACACAGCAGCAGCAAAACAGGATAAAAAAAATAATTAATAACAGTTAATACGGTAATAAAGCAGCAAAATAGCAAATAAACAGAGATTATCATCCTAATAACCCAATACCAGCAGAACAGAAAAAAAATAGGGTTTAAACCAACCATCAGCAGCAGTTAACTATGAGAATACCAAAGTAAACATCCCAAACAGTGAGGCATCCAACAGTGGGAAAAATGACAAAACAGTAAACAGTAAGAAACTCTTATAAAATTAAAAATAAACGTAGTGGGGGGCAGAGGTCTTTTGAAACTATTATAAAATTAAAAATAAACGTAGTGGAGGGCAGGGGCGTTTTGAATCTCGTGTGCGATTTTTTCGAGAGAGAGAGAGGGAGAACAGTGGATGGTGGGTTGAATGAGGCGTTCGTGGGGGGTTTTTTGTGAAAGGGGAAAGATTGTGGGTTTTTTTGTGGTGAGAGTGTGAAAGAGATAAATGAGGGAGAGAAAGAGATAAGACAGAGAGAGAAAGAGAGAACCAGAGGGAAAGGGATGAGCGAGAGCGAGAGCGGAGTCCGAGAGAGAGAGAGAGAGGGGGGGGAGAGAGAGAGAGGGACTGACCTTGGAGCTGAAGACGACGACGACGACGAAGAAGAAGCTGACGACGACGACGACGAGGAGGAGACTGAGAGCTGGCGGCGCCTCTTCACTTCGCAAGAGCCCTTTCGACTTCAATCGGGTAAGTTTTCTCACGACTAGGGTTAGGGTTTGGGTTTCTGTTTGAAATTGGGTTTCGGGTTTGGGTTTCGGGTTTGGGTTTCAAAATCTGGTTTCACCGTGTCGCCCTTAACTTCGCCGTGTCGCCCTCAACTTCGCCGTGTCGACTAGCGCTGACCGTGTCGACGCCGTTGACGCCGTGTCCGACGCGTGTCGAACGCGTGTCGAACGCGCGTCCGTCCCCGACAAGCGTCGGACACGGGGACGGGGGGTTTTTTCACGAGTCGGTGCTTCTTAGATTTAACGAGGGAAAGGATCAACAAAATACTCAAAGCCTTTAAAACTGTGTTCGGTGCTTATATATGATTAATAGTGATCCACACAAAATGTGTATAAATTTCTCATGTCACATTGACCAAGATAAGCACTAAAATGTTAAAAAAGCATAGTGCATTCGTCAAGAAGTTTCTTTCCAGAATCATTAATTTTAAATGTTGCCATATCACAATGAAAAGATATCCATTCTTACCTGCAGTTTTTGAATAACCAAATCTCGCTCGTGAATCTGCATTTTTTGGTCCTGCTCCAGTTGTGCTAGATGACCGACTTGATTCCTAAGCTGAGTATTCTGGTCCTTCTCATTTTTAAGCTTATCCAAGAGCATTATATTTTCTGACTGCAAAAAACCAAGAGCTTGAATACACATTAAAATGCTAACATTTTAGTCTGTTGACATGTAATATCAATTATTACTTTGCAGCAAATATGGCATCTCAAATGACATCCGGCTTTGACAAGTTTTTATGCATCATCAGCTAATCATATTCATGGAAAAACTTATCACCCTCAGAAACACTACCAGAAGGAATAAAACTAATTAAACAATGTCAAACTCTTATTTAAGTTGGTATCTAGAAATCTGCAACTGCAGTGATTAAAGACATATCTACAGCTGCATTATTTTTGCAACTGCCGTCGCAAACAGACATTAGCAGCAACAAAACAGACAGCTGTTGATGCAACTGGCTTTTGCAAATGGCATTACACTAGCAATTTTCCACAAAACGAATAGCCCCCAAATGCCTATAGCATTTACACTAGAAGAAGTGTCATGCAAAACAATGCAAGATGAGTATATGGTACATTAACTAAATAGGTTTGAGTTCAATATTCAGATCCAACACCAAATTACGGTTTGACTTAACCCTAGACCTTTTCAAAAAAATTTACCTCATTTGATGAAGTTTTTTATCAGCAATAACTAAACACTAATCACGAACATTAATGGCTAAATACTGAATAAAATGTTGATATAATCATTATTTAAGGTCTGTTGGTTTTCCATATATTACATGCTAGGTTGCACTCTGATTGTTGTTTTCCATTCTACAGAGGAAATACTTAAAAGAGAAGTTTCTTTTTTTAAAATCAGGTTCACTTTATGTACTCATCGTAACCTACGTTTAAGATGTAAAGCCATGATGTCTGTATAAAGAGTGAGCATTCTAAATTAGCTTCCTGTATTCAATAAATATGAAACTACCTTCAGATCTGCCTGAAGGGTAAATGAAACTTTCCACGCCTTTTGTACTTCATTGAACAGTAGAGTGCATTGCTCATTGGCCTCTTTAAGAGCAAGCTTTGATTCCACCAATTCTTGCCTGAGATCATGAACCTCCTTTTCTTTCTCATGCAACTCCTTCCGTGCATCATTTGCCTACAAAGTTAGGAAGAACAAATAAAGAAATAAACCACCTCAGACTTTTATGTGATCTAATGAAAAATACGGAAAGATAAAATTAGGTAGAAAAGATAAAACACAAAATCAACATCTTACAACCTACCACATCTCTCCATTTCTTAATTGTATCTCGATTTCCAAGACTGAGCTCTGCATTCCTTGCTCTAGCAGAAAAGTTAAGCACAGACAATGTTTTGGCCAGATTTGCAGCGTTTGGACAAACATGAACAACCAACAAAGTCTTTGAACTATCACCTGACAACGTAAAAGGCTCTCATATCATGTGTATAACAGAAACAGAAAAAGGGTATGTGATGTATTACATACATGCGCACAAGCACATAAGATTACATAGATTATAGGTGTATCACTAAGGAACTGCACACACACATGCATGCATATATACATATATTGGAAAACAGATACATAAGCATCCACAAGTGACCGTATGTAAATGTAACCACACACACGATGCATGTACACCTACATATTACATATAGACATATATACATTGGAAAAAAAATCTATTTGGTGAAAGAACATGCAAAATTACAATTTAGATAAAATGCTGAAAAATGTAACCACACACACGATGCATGTACACCTACATATTACATATAGACATATATACATTGGAAAATTTTCTATTTGGTGAAAGAACATGCAAAATTACAATTTAGATAAAATGCTTACAGTAATTCATTATCAACACTTTATCAAAGTATATGGCTACTTGTGTGAAGACCAATCAGAAAAAGAAGGCAATGGATAGAAAGTAACCATGATTGCTAGAAAATAAAAAAACAAGCTGAACTAGAAAGGCCGAAGAATTGACATCTGCAAACTGAACAATTACCTAGGGAGTCCGAAAGTATTGTCATGAGCCTTGAGTTTTCATAAGGTATAGTTTCTTTCTTTGAAGTCAAGGAAGACAAAACATCCCCCAGCCTACACACGAAAAAAAAAGTCAGAGACAAGAACGTAAGTAGTAAGAGGAACAAATGTCGTTCCTTCAAAGAAGCTACAAATAACCACATGAATCTGCTTGAACATTTTAAGGCAAAAGAGGGGAAATTTGCATGACAGTGATAGTTTTAACAAATTTGCATATCATTGAGCCCTCAAATCTTGGAAAGACTAGCTAATATATCGGGCTTAACTTGAGAATATGTAGAAACCGGAATAGTAATCATGGTTTATATCTCCTTGTTCTGCTGGCTAGTCATGCATGGATGCTTTATTGTGTAACCATGCTAGTTAAAGTTGTATGTATCAGCAAGAAAGAAGTTTCCTTTGGAAACTACAACAGGTATAAGCCATAAGTTGACACAGAGGAAAGATGATGAGATTTCTGGGATCAGCTACATGAATCTTCAGTATCTGAAGATTTCAGACAGAGCTGGAGTGTGAAGGTTCCTCTAGGGATATGAAATAACTAATCAGCAAAAAATAAATAAATAAATAATTGCCAGAATAATTTTAGGGTTTACCTAGGAAAACATTAAATGTTGCCTGGAAAAATTATTCATCATTCCCACCCAGCCCCAAAGAGAAAACACATTATCATCCAATCATTTACAAAATTTGAGCTCTATATTATAAACAAATAGGCGGAAATATTTGTTTCAATCATAGCAACAATGATGATCCAATCCTTGGAGGTCAGCTTCACGTATCTCTATCATAACATTTGGCTCTGAAGGCTCTAGAGCCACCAATTTTATTTGAATAGAAAGGAAGGATAATGTGTTAGAGGGACACGTGGATTTAGCTGGTCCAGGATTTGCTAATTATCTGGAAAACCAAAATGAAGGATAGGTAAGTCTCAAGTGCCACAAATTTGATCCAGCTAAAACGGGTACTGGAGAACCTTATCAGTGCATAATCACAAACAACCAGTCAGTAAGAACAAGTTCTTTGAGCGTAAGCTAATCAGAGAGCAGGTGGGTCATTTACATACCAATTCTTTTAAAGGTAACCACTACCTAGTTATTAGCAACAACAAAAGATGAAGCATGGATTATCTCCAGGAATAGATCTAATGTAAGGAGCTGTATAAATTGCTAGGAGATATAAAATGCTGCAATGCTTACGCTGATAATGACTTAGACACGTGAAGAAAATCCTTTACACAATCTCCTGTAGCATCTTCCACAAGTAAGCACTCACTTCCAGGTAAATCTACAAGTGAAAGTTTGCTGTACAGATTTTCCCTGGTAACCCAGTTGCTATATTGTATATGTATGGTAATTGCCCTGAAAGTAATAGAGGCATAGTAAGTACTAGGGGAAAACATCAGGTATCTCAGTCAGTGACGTATATGTTACACAAGTTATTGTAGCTAAAAAAATAACTGTTGATTGCAAACTTGTCAAAAGAGTGAAATAGAAAACAATGAGTAAATTACACAACAAATGAATAACCGCATGCTGCAATTTTGTTTACATACAAGTGTGACACAATTGCCTTAGAGGATTCTGCTCCTCGATTCTGAAGTGCTGTTTTCAGTACTCTAGAAAAGTCCAAAGGATTCCCGACCTTCTCCTGCACAAGTTCCACAACAGCATCTGTAGGACCCATTCGAACTCTCAACTTGCTGCTTCCTGATTCTGCTAGCAGATCCTGAACCTATAATTGCAACAACAAAAAAAGATGATGATTTCAACATTTTATCTTTATTCAAAGTACAGCAAAAAACACTAGGATAGGACAAAACAAGAAGGTGTGGCTAATAGAAATGTTTCACACTTCCATTACAAAGTATATACTGCTGAATGCAAATAAGCAGTGGTGGATCCAGAAGAGAAAATCTTGGGAGGGGCGAATGGCAAATATCTATTTACCAAAATAATAAAAATTAATATTATAAAACTGTATTTCCTGATGAGAATATACTCATCCACCTTATCAGATTTGTTGCATCATATTAATGCAAGTAAAGTGCAAATATTTGTTTGGGTTGGGTTTCTAGTTGCTAATATGCTAAATTTAAATGGACCAACCCATTTGAGCTCATTATTTGAAAATTAAATGAGCTGCTTAACTTCAAATATCAAATGGGCTACATGCAAATGTGTTTAATTTGTGTTATCTATACTACTATGTAAAAAACCAATGAGGGGTATTCCAAATTTGTAAGAGTGGTGGACACATCATTCTTTCCAATTGTTTGAAAATAGTAAAATTGTAATTTTACAGGTGATTTTTTTTCTCTTTTCTATTTTCTTTCTTTCTAGAACATCCTATGTAATCTTACAAGGATTGATTTGTTTCTCTTTTCTATCCCCTTTCTTTCTAGAACTTTCTAAGCCACTCAAATGCCAATGCCATGAAAAAAAATGGAGCCTGCATAATTAATATCTTTTTATATTATAAAAGATACAAATAGAATAAATATGTATAAACAAAAAGACAATAGTATAAACATATATCTATACCATGGTTTATTTACAGTAATATGAAAACAATGAGGATGAGATAATTAGTGGAGGATTTCAAGTTCAAATAAAAAGTTAATCTTGTCTTATAAAATTAAATGACCCTCAAAATCTCCACCTACAAGTAATTGTACATTCTAAATAATATAAAAATTATTTTCATATTTTAAAACAGAAAGATGCAAAAATAAGATGTTTTCGTATCATTCTAAATAAGATGAAAACAATTTTTCATACTTTAAAATAGAAACATGCAGAAAAAATATGTTTTCAAATCACGTGCATTCGCACGTGTCCATTTCTAGATTAAGCAAGAATTGGATTGGGGTGCAACTTTGTAAAATTTCGAAGTGGTAAAATGCATTTATGAAAACTTTTAAATTGTAATTTTTAGGATGTTAGGGGTGCAACTACCCCCCTGACTTGAATCAGGTTCAGTCAGAAATACCTGTTCGTTATGAAGTTCAAAGGCACTGACATAAAAGTTATACTGAGAAGTCGATGTTGAATCTGAATTTGACAGATCAAATAGCTCCTCAAAACTTCGCTGATACAAGCCACGATCATGACTCGATCCTTCCTAGATAGTCATAGCAAACTGTATCAGCAATGAAAAAAATCAAAAACAGTGCACATATAAATACATAAGGTGGAAAGAAATTTTAACCTAGAAGAAACAAAGTTGAGATAGCAAAACTACTGGAATTTATACCTCGCAGGCAAGAAATATGTCATATGAAACCAGTACAAGCCTAGATCTCACCATGTACACGCACAAATCATCATTTTGAATCATGACGAATGTCAACATGACCAGGCTCAAAACACGATTATCATTTCAAAGAGAATACAATTTTTTAAAAATGCTTTAAGAATTAACCTAAAAATCATTTCAAAGGTAATGTCAGTAATAAGGACAGGGTAACTGAAGTTATGACATAAAATACAGAATTTGCAAGATTTTTTTCTGGATTTTAATTTCCAGTTAAAGACTTTTAAGTAAATTGGCTTCTTAAGGAGAATAAATATTTAGCGTCCAACCTGACTTAGGTATGGAAAAAATTTGAGTTTGATGCAGATAAATAAAGACAAGATGCAAGTATTTAGAAAGTGAACAGTACCTTCAGTTATATAACACATAAATAGTACAGTGACTACAGTCCCACCTATAACAAGGTATAACTGAATCTTTCTTTTTGGAATTTTATTTCGATCATAGATGGCCTGTTTTAGGTCTTTTTGGTGGTCCTTTTAGCGACCAGGTCTAGTGTTGTCCACCCATTAAGTAATTGAATATTACTTTTCAGTATTCTATTTTATCATTAATGGCCTTTTAGATCTTTGCACAATCCTTTTTAGCGACTGGGTCTAGTATGTATCCTGCATTGTAATTGTTTGTAATGATTTATTCTCATGTTCAATAGTATTTCACTAGTTCTTGCTAAAGAATAATAGGCTACATATAGAAAGATCGAAAGTTAGATGAACTTTCTTAATTAAAAAAACATGTGCTTGAAGCTTTTTTTATTTTATTGGGATGGGTGATGGGTCATTTAGGCCATTTGTGTTCCCTTTTATAATTAGAAGCAAATTTCCAAACTTATAGAAGCCTATTTAAGGCATGGTATCTTGTATGATCTCTTCTGATATTCAATAAAAAAATCTGTTCTAACAAAAAGATAACCACTCTGCATGGGAAATTCTGATTTTGACCTACATTCAGTTATTTCTCATCAATTTCTTCTAGATAGAATGGTGATGCACAATGTTTGCAACACGTGGAAGCTATAATAATATGCCATCTGAAGACTCTGTGAACAAGTAGGCAGCTTACCCTAGCATGGTGGGCTGCATGGCAGGTAGAAAAAGATGCCTTACTTGTAATGCAGTTTATGTTTTAACCAAGGAGAAGCCCTCCAAAATTCACCAAGAAAAAAAGTCTAAAAGAAGGGGAAGATGATAACACATTATACGAAATTGAATTTATATCTAAGATATGGTGTCAACTGTCAAGCAAAGTGACAGGTGAACAACGCATCCTCACACTGATCAATTTGACTAAATTATATAGATAGTTGTATTTTGTTCAATATAAGTCTCTGTATCAGAAAAGAAAAAATAGAATAAAATTTGGAATTTTTTATTTAAGTTGCAGCTAAGCATGCAAAGCAGTGTATAACAAGATTGCACAGTACGAACATAGACCAGAGTGTTTGTGCTTATATTCTTGTTTTTCTATTTTTTTTCTTGGTTTTTTTCCTTCTTCTTTTTTAATTACTTTCTGTTTTTAGAAGGGGAGAGGTGTACCATTGTGTGTGTTTTTCCAGAATTTGTTTGCCCATATGCGAATATAGACACATTGTATCCATCCATGGCTGACTGAATGAATGGTTGAACATCACAGAAAAAGTCACCTGGAAATGTTCAAATGACAATCAGGATAATAGCTAATTTACATGAAAATGCTAATATCATGCAGCAGGACAAATGCTTATTCTCAGAAATGTATGTGTCAAACCAATCAGCAGATGAATTCTTACCTTGTCCAACATGGGGTCCATACACCCTATCAAACTCATAATCCTTCTTTACATTAGTAAGAGCATCATCACCCGTGTTTACACGGATTGTAAATTCATCTGGAAACTCAACTACTGAAGGACCTTCATCTTGAAAAAGTGGCCTTGTACGACAGCATACCTTTATATTTCCTGAGACAAAGAAATCGAATACCTAAAGTAATGCCCAGGCCAGAATTGGACAAAAAGGGACCAAAAAGAGTTCCCATGAAAGAACTTAAAGCCTAAAAAGATGATGGAATTAGCACATTTTGCAACAAATGAAAAGATCAGTGGAAATTTTATTACCCTTGGCAGTCAACAAGTCGTTAAACAACCTCTTCTTCTCATTGACCAAGGGAGAAATCCGGGCCTCAGCTTCAAGTGCAGCTTGATCTAAAAATTGGGAATAATATATCTGAATAAATAAGTTTAAAACGGCAGCAACATCTGATAATTGAATCCTGAGATAAGACAGAAAGCACTACTGATATCTGATAAGTATCAGATATGGATACAATAGACACATGAATGGAGTGAATGCTAGATAGCAATGATCAATTTATACTGTACAAGACTATAATGCAAACCAAGTCCAGGCAACAACAGAATCATTCACATAGAGCATACACCATAGAGAAAGAAACAGAAAGAAGATAAGCATGAAGCTGACTGAACATTATTTCAAATAATGTGTTTATAACACCAAAAGCTTATTCTTACCTTCAATTCTACCTAGATACTGACACACACTTTTCGAACTTAATAATGACGGCTGCCAATTTCTTGTAAGGAGAATTAACTCGTACAGTCAAACATCTTCAATTTGTGAAAAAATACATCTGTACTGAACTTAAAACATTTAAAAATACCCTTCCCAACCACAGCAAATATCTATCTAGAGTAAAAACTTTGAATTCCACAAGTATCTTCATGATAGAGTTTCACCATCTACATCAGGTATTTTTATACCATAAAGAAGTCACAATAGACTCCTAAGCGCATTAAATAATTGCATACCACTAGTCTTTAATGAAATATTATCAATGCAAAAGTTTTTACTAAAATGAAATCTGCACTGCAGACATGACCAAGAGAAAGAATTAACAAATTTACCATACAAATTATTCACGCAGAAAGAAGAAAAATATTGCATTTGTTTGTTTTGCTTTGAAATAAATGTCTTACATAGGCAATATAATTATATCTCTCAAGTCGCTCCTGTTCTGCATAAGCTTAGTTACCAACATTTTGCATGGTGATTTATGTTCATGATATTATAACTGTCCAGCTGCTATCTACCAAAATTGTTAGCAAGATGGATTTTCCTAGAAACACTCAACTACAGGAGCATAAGCAATGCTTGGCTGCATGAAAACTGTGCTTTTAAATGTATTACCCAATTTGCGAGCCTTGTCTGCAAGAACACCTAGATAGCGTGTCACACGCTCAAGTTTGGCATTTGAATACTCTCTAAGGTCACCAGCTTCCTGCCTCAACTCCAAGTAATCTTCTCTTGTGTGCTATGATGCCAATTTGATGGGGGTGGAAAGTCCAAAAATAAGTATAAATATGTTAGATGGTTATCAAAAAATTGTGAAATGAGAAACAATATACAAGATGCAAATTAATAAACAATGATACATCACATGACAATGCAATTGATAAAAGCCTAACTTTAGTTTTCATCCTAGATTAAAAGGTGTTCCTTGTTCAGCTTTAAATTGGCCTAATCCAATGGCTGTATTCCAGAAAAGCCAATGGACAAAGGGTTGGTATCAGGTATTTGCCACGGCTGCACGACAATTAGTTTTGAAGAAGATTCAATGCTGCTATGCTGAAAAGTAAAACATAATTTAAAAAAGTGACATCTTCAGTATTTAAGTAAAAATAAAAAAAAATCTTCATCAAAAACTTTTAGGGGAGGGTGATCTTTATTAGTCTTTGCTATTCATTCATGATCCATCTAGGGAGCATGCTGAAATTTAAGAAAGAATTCTAAGGTTTAATTTTTTCAAGCTAACATGTACATTTGACGTAAGTAATTGATGCTGAAATCTAAGAAAGAATTCTAAGGTAATAATTTTATAAGCTAACATGTACATTTGATGTAAGTAATTGATGGATAAATCCATCTATTAACAGGGTAACACTCAAGTCAAAGGTGGATTCACGATGTTCTAGTTCTTGATGGTTGACCAAATAGGACCTTGTCTGAGAGTCTCTTTAATCCAATATAACAAAAAGATTGACATTAGTTTATTTTCCAATATATGTAAATTATCCTTCCACTAGAATAGCAGAACCTGCCCATCTGCTCAACATCACAGTTGCTTTCTTCTGTCACTTGCGAAGAATTTTATACATAATTTCTTCACGAAATTTGTGGTTATCTTCAATTTGAATGCTTCATGTTGAATTAGGTTCACACTTTTGCAGCTATATTCATTTCCAACATTTCATATTAAATAAGTTGGCACCTAGTCATGATTCTGGTTTCCAAGAATATATACTTCTTCTTTTTTTGAAGTGCAAGACAACTACTTGTTAATCATCAAGCTCTTTCCGCTCCCACTTTGGTGTTCAGAATATTGCATCATACCCCAAAAAGGATGAATACCATTTAAACAAAAACAAGTGTCCTCAATGGTACAAACGCACATGGCTCCTCATTTTTGCATTTTGAGTGCTTTTTCTCCATAGTGTACTTTGACCTTAAGGTTTTCAATTTCATTGAATAAGTAGATCAAGAAAATGGAACATCAGTCGCTAATCGGGCAAATGCCATTGCAACTCCATTGTTTATCACTACCTTTCTCAGTTTCACAAGCTCACTCTTGACCTTCACCTTAGGGGGGAAACTTGTGATGCATATGGGAAGGTTTTATATATAAGTTGTCAGGAAAATATCGGACGATCAAAATTCATATTGGATTGTGGATATCGAGGAAATATCAGGGATACCTGGTAAATACCGGAATGCTATATTGGATAATGTGCATATATAATATAGTGTCCTAAAATGTAATTAATGTAAACATATTTAATGAAATTTAAGCATACAAAAATGTAGATGATATGTTTAGGATTACTAATCAACCTTTTAAAACAAACTAAAGTCCCCAACATTGCAACATTTAGCCCAATTTTTTTAGGCTGAAATGTCACTTGATATATTGGGACAATCATGATATGTCGCCCAAAAATTGCCAAAAGTGGTATATTGTTTTATGACAATCCATATAAAAGAACATATCAACCAATATATCGGATGATATATCAGCCATGATGAGGATATACCGCCAACAATTGCTGAAAAGTGGCAGAGGATTTTAGACCATATCATTTTGCAACAAGCCTTATAATGATATATTAGCCGCCGACCAATATTATTGGGTCATGCCGGGGATATTTAAAAAAATCTCACCCTAATGAACGTCAAATGGCCTTGAATCCACACATGTAGAATCAACATCTTGCATCCCTAGTATTAACCTACAAGCTTAGCCTACAATATCCTCATTGAGACCTAATGACACCATAACATCATAGTTCAGTACTGTCAACTTCAAATTCCTCACCTACATTAGATGTGTGCTTCTATCATGACGTTGTACTCGTACTTCGGCACATACCACTACCCCTTTCCACGTCGAAACTCCTTAGACACTCCTTGAATACATATATATTTATTCAAATGTGTACTCAATTATATAATACATGATTTAATTTAAAACAATCATCATGCATTTTTTGGACATAAATTCTACATT
The DNA here is from genome assembly GCF_001876935.1 of Asparagus officinalis. Classification (NCBI taxonomy): domain Eukaryota; kingdom Viridiplantae; phylum Streptophyta; class Magnoliopsida; order Asparagales; family Asparagaceae; genus Asparagus; species Asparagus officinalis. The sequence goes on from NC_033796.1 coordinate 8,249,534, forward strand.
TCGCATCCACTTCTTGAAACTCATTATGCATGGGTTGAATTCATTTTAGGGCATGTTTGGTTGATGTAGGAAATTGATTTCCATAACAATTTCTTTTCTTTTGTTTGGTTGAGGGAGAAAAGGGAAGGAATATTATGCATGTGAGACCCACCTTCTAGAGATGTAATAAGTGCATTGGGCCCCAAAATAAAGGAAACCCATTTCCGACAATCCATATGAACCAAATAGGCCCTTAGCCCATACCCAATTCAGAACTATAATTTCAAATGGTCATTTGGGTATCTTGTTGAAAACGAGTGGTTTTCCAATTTATAATATGTATAATAAAAGAAAGATAAACTTGTTATAGGAATTTTAATTTTCAATAGAAAAACAATATTGATCTTATATAATTTTTTAATTTCCATACACACACACACATACTATATAGTCGTGTCCCTGTACCCTATTGTTTACAGATTTGTCGTCATGTACTCATACGTACCACCACCTCTATCCATTTTCATACAATGTTGGTCCTCACTAGTACTTTCTTGTATATTCAGTATGAAAACCCTAGACATGCCAAGCACTTTTTCTTCAAACTAAGGAATAAAAATTCTAATAGGGTGTCTACCTAACTTCCATTTTTATGTGTTAACCAATATCAAGGGCGACAGAAATTCAAGGGGCTTATAACAGATGATCAAACCTAGATTCAAGGACAAGAGTCAAGAGATCACCTTTAGCAACATCACTCAAGTATATTGGAGGCCACGAAATGGCTCGCCAAGAGCAAAAGGAGATGAAGATAAGACCTAGTGAATAAATAGAAGACAGTTTAAGGCTTGAAGTATTAGGAGCTGAAGAGTCAATGACAAAATAATGGAAGCATGGGGATATGCAAATTTGAAGGATGTCTGGAGGCTTACAATTCATATGAAGTTCGGTAGGAGAACAGATGAGGGAAAGTGGAGGTGAGGTAGGACGGAATGTCATTTACACTGAACCAAACACCATATTGATGTTTACAAGTAACTGTATTCACTAATTTCTCTAGAAGACCTAACAGATCACAATGACTTAGAAGGTGATCTAAATGGCAGTGGAAACATGGGTATGCATGGGTTGAAGCCTGAAGGATGTGATAGCACATTGTTATCCAACTTGGTAGGTGAAACTGGCTTTAGAAGGATATTATCGCAAAAACAGGGTAAGGGAATCTCGACCTGAACTGTTTAACTAAGCATATTCCATGTGATTTTCCATCTCCACCATATGAAAACAAGGTGAAAGTATTTATAACATTTATAAAAGCATCCCCCTCACATGTGCAATGAGGAAAGCCTTCAAAACCCACTTACATCATGCCTTCAATAATAGAAGCATCGCATGGCTAAGGTAGAAGGATCAAGGACGAGTATAAGACAAATAAATATTCCAGAAGAGGAGTATCCCTAAAGTGACATACTAGAAGCCAGCAAGTCAACCTACTGGCCCACCTGCATTGAGGTTTAATGACAATCCACCTCTTCCTCGTAGTTGTTCAGTCGCATATTTGGACAAACTAATGACCATCGTCATAAGGTTGAACAAACCCAAGCAGTTCCATAATTGAGTTTTTTCTACTTATACAATCTTGATGGGAAGAGGCATCCCTCCTTATATATTCCCTTGGAAATTACATTTAATGCGCCTTACGACAACATGCCTCTTACACTCGAACATTATCAATGATGCACAATTCCATGGAGCCCAATGTTGATCACTTTTGCAGTTAAATGCTGGATTTTACTCTTTAAACCTCCAGAGAGGGATTAATTATTAAACTGAGATGTTCGCCTTTACAGTGAATATGTGCGATTTTTTTCTTTGTCAAAGCTAACAAAGGCATTGTTATCTTAAAACCCTAATATTGTGCATTTGTCTAAAAAATAAGCAAAAAACGAAGGAAAATCAAAGTTCTAGACGAAAGTCCAGCTGTCTACGACTGCCACAAACAAACAAAAAAAAATCAAAGTTTTAGATCAAATGCCTTTGTAAGTAAATATAGCGATCAAACCTTGAGCTGCTCCTTCAACTTATGGAGCTTATGAGACAGCGGCTGCTGCGCTCTCGAGAGCTCCGAAGAGCGAAGGCCGATCAACGACGGAGAAACCGAGTATCTCCGATGAAGCGGCGTCGTCGAGCTCGAACGATCTCCGGCGCTCGAATCCGGGCACCTCCCAAGTCCAGCGGTTCTTTTGCTCCGCCATTACCAAACCCTAGAGAGAATTGGGGGAAGAAAGAGAACGGCCAGGAGAGAGTTTTTCAAAATGCTTTTTTTGAGACACTTTTTTGTGTGACTTGGGTTGGGCTGCCTTTATTTATTTTATCCGAATGTCTGATTATTTTATGATACTTGGCTTCGGGTGATGAGAGAGAGAGGGAGATTGATGGGAGAAGAGACAATTGCCAGAGGTTTTTTAGCCCTCGGGGTTTCCAATCTCTTTGGCCTAGTAATTAGTCTTGCTTTCTTTTATTAATTAATTGGATTCTCTAGGTAGGATTATTTCATTTTCATCGAGAATAATTTCCGGATTTGTTTCATTCTCAACCTAGAGATTGTTTTTATTGCATTTTGAAAATCTCTATTTCTTTTTCGTGCAAAAACTTGTACTGTAATAAGTTATGATGCTTTTATCAAGTTAAGATTTTGTTGAACTTTAGTTGAATACCCGGTAACATGACATGATGCTCCCTTAGGTTAAATTTTTAGTAATAAATCATGGTTTTATCTCGCTGGAATATGAACAGTGTTATTAGTCTAAATCATACTCAAATTTTATCTTGTTTGCCTTGTATTTTTTTTCATAAAACGAATTACATGTTGATATATTTCTGCACTAGGTGACCTTCTAAAATAGTTTACTTTAATACTATGAAGATAATAAAAATCATTCATAACGGGATTGGTTCGAGGGCATTAATTTGATATTTTTCTAAATATTTCATAACTTAGTAAAAAAAACTTAAGAAAGTTGACGCCATAAGGTTTTTTTGATTCAACGCAGCTAATGAAGAACATTTTCAATCTAGATTTAATTCCAGATTATAGCCTTGAGTCATTCCGAAATGCTCGCAACTTTAATTCAAATGCTGCTCTCATCAAAACATTCAGGTGATCTGCGTAAAAAGTACAAAAAGAAAACGTTCCAGCTCTAATACTACATATTTGCCTAGAGCCCAAAGTTGCAAATAGCAAAAGTAAAATGAAGTCTCGTGCAAAAATATTTTAACAACAATGAGAACAGTAACGTAGCAGGTGGGTCCCAGCTGATCACGCGATTCCCAATCCCTGCGCGCTCTACCCGATCAAATTCCGGTGCCGCATATATGATATCTGTATGCGGTGTATACCGCATAAGAATTCCCGTGATCCTTTCGTGGAGGCGGGAACTTCGCCAAATATTTATGGACGCTTTTCCAATACGTGGCATTTTCCAAAGCAAGTAGTTCGACAAGTGGATGATTCGTACCCGACCCGATATCAGAAAAAACAGGAAGTTGTTTGCACATAGCACCCTAAATATTCCATATTTGCATATTTACAATGAAAATATTGATATTTGCAAAAATACATCATAATTCTTCATATTAGATTTTTATATCCTTCTAACTTAACAATTGATTTCTAAATAGAGAAATAAAATTTTCTGATAATTTCCACTAAGTTTGTGGTATCTTTCATTTGAAACCTAAAAACAGTCAAGTGGGAGGACTAGAAAAACCTACTATGAGAGAATTAGGATATCTTCGCAAATACCATTGCATAGTAAATTTACAAATACGGAAGATTTGAAGGGCTATATGCGAAAGCCCTAAAAAAATCAAGCAAGGATTTTTATTTTTATTTTCTATTATATATATTTCTATTATATATATATATATATATATATATATATATATATGGAGATTATATGTGGTAGTCCTTGTCATAGGAGGGGATTTCCTCCTTGATGCCTCTAAAATCACAAATGATTGAGGCTACATTATGGAATGATCCGCTCTCGTTGACTTGAAATCTACATATTCTAACTGCAGGTCAAACCCCAACATACCGAAGTATTGGGGATGAATCGAATATGTCGTTTGACCTCCATCGAGGCATGTGAAAAGATTCTATTCATTCAAACCGTTAAAATTGATGACGAAGTGGATGAAGGGTCAAAAGGCGAGTTACACACAATAGACTTGGGTGTGTTGGGGTTTTAGAATATGAGATCAGTTCAACGGAGCGATCATCACAGATGTCGCTCAATCATGTGATATCTAGAGGTCCATAAGGAGGAAATCCCTCCTAGTGAAAGGATACTCTTTCTATTATTATATTTATATAAATATATAATTAGTATATAGTAATAAATTTGTATGCAACTTAAGTGGATAGCTAAAAGCTCTCCTAACAAACTTTGTAGGCCACTCATATCGCTTAGGATCCTTGCCTGATATGAAAATATTATATATATATAATAATATAATTATATATATATATATCAATTAATATTTATATATATATATATATAATAAGATATATATATGAGATTAACTGGGTTCCTTGTCATAGGGAGAGTTCTCCTTGACGCTATGTGGTACAATTCTCATAAAGTAGGTGAGGAGAGTGGTGAAGTTGGTGGGAAATTTGTGCTATTATGAGGATGATAGAATTGTGCACAGGCGACAAGGAGGAAAATTCCTCCATGACAAGGATACCCATTAATTACTCTCTCGGTCTCTAGCTCTCTCAGAGGTCTCATCCGCTAGTCATCCACGGTCTCGTTCTCTCTCTCATATAGTATATATAGATATAATATATATATAGTATATATATAATATATATATATATTATATAGAGAGGAGAGAGAGAGAGAGAGGAAATGGGTATGCTTGGTAGTGAGAGTGAGATAATCTTCTCGCACTCCATGTCAATAGTTGCATATCCACGATCGCACTCCTCAACTTATATGAATGTGATTCCCCATTTGAATAAATGGAGGGATTGTGCCAACTCACACTACGCAGACCAACAAAAATTGTGCTGGTATGCTTTTGTAGTGGGTAGCACAATCCCCTCCACTGCATTCAAATGGTTATATATCCTCATGGGCACTCCTCAACCCATGTGACACGTGGTCCCACCATTTGAATGAATGAAGGGAATTGTGACACTGACTAACCAACCACCAAAATTTGTTGTATTGGTACAAGCATACACCATATTTCACGACGCGCTGCAGCGCGCAGGCACACAGCACACAGCACACACACACATATATATATAGTATATAGTATATATATATAAAAAAAATAAATAATATATATAAATATATATATATATATATATATATATATATTATATTATATCATATATATATATATATATATATATATATATATATATAATATATATATATATATATATATATATATATATATATATATATATATATATATATATATATACTAGTTAAGATGCACGTGCAATGCACGTGGTTGAATATCATGATTATTTAAATTGGTAATAATAGAGTAAAAATATAAAAAGAAAATAAAGATTTTTTTTGATTGATCATCAACTCAATAATCTCTCTATTAAATAAAATATTGTCATTGCTTTATTCAACCCAGACTGTGACCACATGATCTACTATTTGTGAGTTATAAACACATTAATTTAATACAACACCTCTATTTATTAGTATCTTGAAGTCTTCAAAAGATGGGTGATCATTCAATTCGTAAAAGAATTTTGCATATGAATTTACTTGTAATATGTCATTAAACTTTTAGTTATTGTTTGAGTCATATTCACATTAACTTTTAGTTATTGTTTCACTCATATTTATATTATATAATATTCTCATTCAATTTTAACTTTTAGTTATTGTTTCACTCATATTTATATTATATAATATTCTCATTCAATTTTATAGCTCATTCTCTGTATCATAGAAGTAAAAATATTATATAATATTCTCATTCAATTTTATAGCTCATTCTCTGTATCATAGAAGTAAAATTAAAAGTATGGAGAATTATTTTCTTACGAAATTAGAACATGAAGATTATGATATATTTCGCTATATGCTCTAAATATAATTTTTTTCCCTTTGATACAAGGTCCCTATCAAATCTTACCCTAAACAAAATGTGAATAAAAAATGCTATTATAACTCACTTGCATAGGGCAATTGTATTGTATATAGGATACATAACTCATATGGAATATCCACATCTGCTAAGTGGATTTTGTTGTTGTGAGAGCAACATGTTAGAGGCTTGTATTCAAACATTTTAACTCTATAAAAGACACAAGAATTTTGAGTGCATAGCTTATATATCGTAACAAACATATTGATTCATGAAGAATTTTTTCCTAATAACGATATTATTACAACGATATTACTATATATGATATTTTTAAATAAATTAAAAAGTATATATATGGAAACCTATATGCTTATAGTCAGTAGTTGTGCTCCACAAAATATGTTAACTTTATATTATAATTTGTTATTTGTAGTATTGTTGGCAATGTCATTACCTTTTTTTATCTTATTATTCATATTTTTCTTATGTAAGTGCTCTTTTGTTAATCACTCAATTGGCTATATTTAGTTTTTATAATATCAGAGGTTAAAATATTCTTTTCTACTTAAAAAAAGTGTTGATATATTTTTTTTAAAAAATATATACACATAGTAGCAATAGTATGTACTTCAGTTCAACTCAAACATTGACTTGAAGCCATTTAGAGTGAGGTCTTTTCTATGCTAAAATGGTGATATAGTGATTACAGAGTCTAAAAGTCAAAGAAAAAATTTCTACAAAGAAAATATAATTTAATGTGTCAAATTAAGAAGTAATTTGTAAATTATACATTGGCAATGCAGATAGCTATAAAAATTTAATGTATATATCTTTATAAAAACTTCATAGTAAGTGACCAACTATAATCATCCTAATTTCAGCATAATTAATTATTATTTTAGTTACTAATTTGATACACTTAGCTATGAAATAAATCTCCAGCAAAAATAAAAATTGAGATTGTATTATGCTGTAGGTAAATAAATAAATGTTATTAGAGCTCCTCTTTATATTAAATTAAAAAAATAATTTAAATTATTAAACACTAAATATTAGCTCATGTGAGAAAATAAAGTAATCTATAGTCTATATACATTTATAGCCAATCAATCAAACATATTAAATTTATGATGACCACAATGAAAATTATATAGTGGATCACATTAAATATAATTTATAAAAAATAGTACATTAAATCAAAATCTTTTTAACCACTATATATATTATCTAAAAAAATTTACATATATAAACTATATTGCCTAGGAATAGTGATGTGCGCACTTAACTATGGTCTAATAATCTTATCGTCATTGTTTCCTTCAATCCAGACTGGTCTACTGTTTGTGAGTTATAAACACATTAATCTAGTACAATATCTCTATTTATTAGTATCTTGAAGTCTTCAAGAGATGGGTGACCATTCAATTTGTAAAGGATCTTATATAAAATTTTTGCATATATAAATTACACTATCTAGGAACAGTGATGTGTTGTATACTTAACTATAGCCTAATAATCTTAAGAACGACTTACTCTTTAATATCATAATTAATTAACTTATTTATGCATTACACTGAAAACACAATAATAATTTAGAAAACTATAAAAGAAACACCCTAAAAAATTTTAAAAATTATAAAAAAACACCCTAAAAATTTAAAAAATTATAAAAAACACCCTAATTTTTTGTAATTTACAAATACACAAAACTATTAAACATTACATTGAAATAAAGAAATTATAAAAAATCATTAAAAATTTTTAAACTTTGGAGAGGTAATTTACAACGAGCTAAACTTTAAGGGTGTTTTTTCTGTAAATTTAAAATTTAATAGATTTTTAATCATTTATGTTCTTTTCAAAAAAGTTATGGATAATTTTGACTATGAAAGGTTTTTCCTAAATCTATACTTTTAAAATGAGTATGATATTTTTTGTAAAATTTTAGTTTTTTAGGGTTGTTAGTAATTTCGTATATTCATTTTTGTGTCCATAGGTTAGAAATTCTCATAGTATTTTTTTATAAATTATGAATTTTAGGGGTTTTTTGTAATTTTTAAACTTTTAAGCCTTTTCTACAGATTGTAAATTATTTATAGACTATTTATAATTCCTATGCTTTCAATTTACTAATAAGTTTGAAATTCGTAGGGTTTTTTCTTTAAATTATAAATTATGCAGGGGATATTTATAATTCTTGTATTTTCAATGTACTATTAGCTTAGAAATTATTAGAATTTTTATAAATTTACAATTCCGAGGGTTTTATATATTTTCAATGTACTATTAGCTTAGAAATTATTAGAATTTTTATAAATTTACAATTCCGAGGGTTTTATTTTGTAATTTGTAAAAAGTTCAGTAGAAATTATTAGAATTTTTATAAATTTACAATTCCGAGGGTTTTATTTTGTAATTTGTAAAAAGTTCAGTGTGTTTATTGCAAATTTCATAAAAAATTTGGGGGTTGTTTGTGTTTTTTTAAGTTTTTAGTGTGCTTATAAGTTTGAAATTTTGAAGGTGTTTTTTAATAAAATTTAAATTTTAAGGGTGTTTTTGTAATTTTTAAAACTTACAAGATATTTTCTCCAAAGTTAAAAAACTTTTAGTTTCTAGCTAGCATATATTTTTTAGATTTTTTACTGAATTGAAATAAGTAAAATTTATAATTTTTAAGATGTTTTAATAAAAATTTAAATTTGTAGGGGTGTTTTTGTAATTTAAAAAACTTGGAGGATTTTTTTACAAAGTCCAAAAATTTTTAGGTGCTGGCTAGCATATGTTTTTTAGATTTCTCTATGACCTGAAATAAGTAAATGATTTGAATTATATCAAATATATTTTCTTTATCCAATAACATGTTAAGTCTCATTTTAAATATGATAAATCATTTAGTTACTAATTTTAAAAAAATAAGATAATTAGAATAGATTAAGATAACAATATAAAATTTTAAAAAGTTAAGGGTAATACTGACCATGAAAAGATTTTTCCGAACTCGTACTTTTAAAAGGAGTATGATATATATATAATAATATATATATATATATATTATATATAATATATATATAAATATATATATATATATATACTATATATATATTATGTGTGTGTAGTATATATAAGTATATATTATATATATGAGAAATTGGAGTACCTTGGTACCCGAAAAAAATGGTGATGACCATTGTACGAGAAAAGTGAATCTAAGGTGACACCCTAGGCTCTCACCTAAGGACGCGCCTAAAATCACATCATTTCCTAATTTTTTTTACGATCCGCTCCGGTTGAACTTATCTACACGTTCTTAAAACTCAAACACACCAATTTGGGCGTAAACCCGATCGCTGTTTTGGACATTATCCACTTCGGTGCAATTTTAACGGTTTCGAATAATAGAACTTGTTTGCACGGCTCAACGATATAGTCAAAACACGACCGGTTCAACCCAATGGTTGTGTTTGGCATTCTAAGAACTGTAAACACAATCTTACGGGAGCGGATCTGTAAAAAAGATTTAGATAGAATGATATGATGTGTCTTAAGCGCGTCCTTAGGCTGCAGGGGATAGGATGTCACCCTTAATTCACTTTTATAATATATATAATATATATATCATATATATATATATAATATATACGTATATATATATATATATATATAGAGAGAGAGAGAGATGGATTGGAGAGAGAGAAGAGGTAAAATCCTATCCACTATAAGTGATAGGAGGTTTTTGTCCACCAAACTTTTTATCCACTCAGATCTTGTCTTAAGATTTGTGCCATCAAAAGATGCACGAGAATCTTAAAAGATTATTCATATCTATCACGGATCCAATGCAATATCAACGGCTTAAAAAAGTTGCGTGGAGACTTATTCCTATCCACTTAAGTTGGACATTAAGCTTTTACCTATATATATAAATATAATTATATATATATATATGAACTTACTATTGATTGTATGGAGTGCTACATGCAATTTGTTGTCAGAGAAGGTAACGTCTCAAATATAATCAAAGTAACAATTGATTAAATAATTAAGCGCTCTATAGTTTATGTCCCTCCTTTCGATAGACGTTCTATATTATTCCTCCCCCCCCCTAAAAAAAAAAGCACCCCACCCCCCAGACCGTAGTTAATTTCACATAACAGATAACAAAATGGCAGTAGATAATTTGACACACCGCATCAAAAAAGCGGGTACGTAATATATTAGCTCACAGGTCTCCTTATTAATCTGTAGCTAGATGTGAATCTTAGGATCCGCGCTCCAGATTTTAACTTGATACATATATAAACACGGCATATGTGACTCATTTCAAGTATGTTTCTTAAGAAAAATGTTCCTCTCCTCTATAGACATTCAAATCTATTTTATTAGCCTACCATGTTTATAAAACAATAATAAAAACTCTACGTTCCGAAGTTCAATTTTAGGAGTCTTACACATTCCAGTCTCCGGAGTAGCTAGGATCCTCAACGGAGGCATCAATACGAGTTACACAACCTCTCATCACTACTATCAATCTCACATGAAACCTACCTCTAGCATCATGCACTCAGCAACCAAAAGAGTACACGAAAACGAATAAAATATGTTCAGCTAAATGGAGCGCGCAAGCGTCAAGACCTTCTTCACAAAAACAACTAGAAGAGTACACGTAAAAAGAACCATTAAATTTTGACGAACACACTCGAGATAACTTAGATCGTCAAATGTGGGATGATTCCGCATTGCCTAAATTATGGGAAGTACTACTGGTAGTAGTAAATGGCACTCTCTCTAGGCTTTAGCAAAAACTAAAAACACAAGTAGGTCCTCTGGAGTTCGAAGAGCCAAAATTTTGTGCCACTTTCTCTGAACTCACGTACGCGCTGCGCACACAAAAAAAAAAAAAGAAGAAGAAGGATAAAAGGTATTCTAGCAAGTAGCCACACCTGTAAATGAACTGGCTGTTACTACATAATTTTTAGAATGCCAGCGAGCTATCAACATGTGCATTCCACATATATGGATTTAAAATTTGTGGAAAGAAAAAGCAAGATGCTCTCTCGCTTTCTCTTGAATAAACTAGAGACAGAAGAATAACTAATTCAATTAAAATATCACGTCAGGAAACAAAACTATATGACATCACAAGCACCTGAATGTCATTTAGGGCTCAACTATCTGCGGTAATATGGTGGACATCGTCCAGCATAACTTGGTCATCAAAATTTCCCACCTGCTTATGGAAAATGCTCAAAACACATACCAAATATGAAATTATGAATAATCGGAATTAGTTAAAAGAGAACTTTTTTTCATGGATTGTATAAAAATTGCTAGTTAATAACATGTGATCAGATTCTATTTGCTGAAATAAAGTATAAAATAAAATTAATGGGAAAATTATCTCATTTCTATTTGTTATTTGCATACAATAAAAAGCTAACTAAGAAAGGATAATTGTACCACTCTCATCGTTTGTTTGCATATGCTACACCTTTGTGATGTGAGCTTTCGACGAATGAAGAACTAAGGGCTTCTCTGGATTGTGATCTACGACTTTGAAGTGTTTGACCTCGAAGAGGAGTCATGAAGGATGATCCTCCATTTCCAAACTGCATCTGACCTAGGCTTCCAGAAGAAAAACTATGTGCAAAACCTAGAGGGTGTGATTCTGCAAGGTGAATGTTGCTACCTCCCATACCAAATGGATGCTGCACAGAATCGGCAATTGTAGGACTCAGTGGCGTCTTCACTCTTCCATCCACTAGAATAGAAAACAAATAGAGGAAAATAATTTAAATTTGCTTTATTATCGTTATATGTGGAAATGAAAATTCATATAAAAGAAGAAAATAGTTAAAAAAAAAGCTTTAAGTCAATAAGATTGTAGCACATTCAGAAAGATTCATGATCAAATAGAAATCAGCTGCCAACTCCACTTAAAACGCATATGAACCATCCCCATGAAAACCCCAAAAGTTCTTATAAGGGTTGAGGGTACAATTTTATATTAATATATTCTATATTTCTAATACTCTTCTAGAGCAATGGCATCCTTTTGTTTTCAACCCCTCATTGTTAATTGATCACTTGGAAGGTGTGGCTGGATGAATTGGAATATGGATGTCTCTGATATTATCCTAAGTACCTGCTAGTATGCCACTCATTATAGCGAAATTGTGGCGAGGATTCATGAATATAATTCTATATTCTAACAACTCGTAATGTTGCTCAACTTACTGCTAAGGCCAACCAATAAGAGCTTAAATACTGAATTTTTTAATAGGTGCAATACTATAAGACAGCTGAGGTTTCAAACTTTAATATTCCAACTCAGTGATACAAGTTAATAACTGAGAGTGCAATCCGACCTTTTACAATCACTCATCAACTATAGGGGACAAATAATACAAAAAAGATACAGAAGAGAATTATGTAGGCTAGAATCAAAATTACTTTTACCGCAACTTCCTATTGCAGCGATCTATAAATCCTTAGAATTCAATTGGGATGTTCTCCTCGTGTAAGTTACTCTTTTTCCCCTCTACCATTCTCTATCTTGCTTTGTTAACAATTGTATCGAACACTACTTCTCTCTTCTCTTCTGCCCCTTCCATATCCTACTTGTAATTTTCTCACTTCCAAGCTTCCTCTTTTGTTATAGTTTTGCCACTAATTTCCTTGCACCAAAAAAAAAAACCTTGCTCATCTAACTTGCCATCTTTAATTAACAAGAAAAAACATGCTATATTTTCTTTTCCCCTCATCTTTCTTCTAGTTTTCTTACGAGTCTCCATTCTTAATCATCAAAGCTAATTTCTTTTCCCCTATTTGCATACTGTGCTTCCAGATTTACTCAAGCAAACACAGTACAATGTACATGATTGACTTCATCATGTTTGCCTCTGCTAGAGTTAGGCTAGAATGTGTGTGTGTGTGTGTGTGAACTCTATTCACAAGAACTTGGAGAAATTAGACGGCATGAGGTTGTGCTTTACTTAGATCCTGCCAGCCCAAGTTGCACATCTCTTCTGAGGTTACCATTGAAGTTAAAGTTCAAATTAGAAGAATTAAAAACAATTGGTGCTGATAGGAATACTGATATAGAAAAATAAATCCAAGTGTTGTGCGAATTACAGGCACGTATCAAGAACCCGTCGTAACATGGATGTGAAGACAAAAGCACCAAAAAGAAAAAAGAAACAAAGAAAACTTTGTGAACGCGTAGTAAATAACAAAGTGATAAGGTTAGATGATTCATCTCATGAGAACAAGCATACCTATGGAGCTCTACCGTTGGAAGTTGAGAATGGAATGACTTGCACTGTTATGCCTAAAAAGAGGGAGGTGTGATCTTCTGAAAACTTTGGGGGTCCAGTTGAAAGCATATGATATCGCACAAGCAAGAAGTATAACTGATATAAAAAACAAAACAAACAGAATAGCTGGATTTGCATTTTCATGCAATATGTTTGCGCCATGGAACTCTGATTGTCTTGAGAATGCTTGTCCATCCTCCAATAAAAGCAACACCCAAGGTCCAAGTGACGCTCCCAGATCCAAGTAAACATGGTTATCTGTAATGTGCAGTCCATCTCTAAGCAGTGATACAATATATGGTGCCCTGAAGCTGTAGTGTTCAATAAAGGGCTGCGGGACAACACTATGCTTTGTAACGTCCCATGTTTCCTCGCAAAATTTGTGACCCGCATGCAGCACATCATCCAAGGATGCATCTGAAGTCAAGTTGAAAAACCGATACACTACAAAGAAACAAGACATGGCATAAAACTGCCCATGTGGTACATGCAAGTTCTCATTAAGAGCACAAGGTTGTAGTTCACAGTCAATTGCAGGCCCTAAGTTCAACCATTCAGAAAGATTGACTGTTACTTTTGCAAGTGAACTATAACATTCCCATTGAGGTGCACTAATCAACTCAACAGGAACACCTGGCCTTCCAATTCTCATAGTTTTGCATGCACTTAGAGGACTTCCATCTTGGTTTGATGTGTTACACTGAGAACATATATATTTCTCTCTATACACCGACTGCAGGCATGGATGCCTAAGCTCCATTTTACCATTACTTGAGCTCACTGTTTGTCGTTGCATTCTAAGAAGGTGAACCACTGATTTATCAAATGCATCATTTAAGCCATATCCCAAAAGAGAATATGCACTCAGATGATGATTGAGCACTCTTGTGCTCAAATTTATACCTGTCTCATCATTTATGGGCTTTTCGGTCTCAAATGTCACTTGCAATGACGAACCACCCATATCCAGTGCACCATGTGTCTTTAGTTGGTGATGAACCTAACAGACCCATATGAGCTTCCTCCATGCCTGTGATAGTTTTAACCCAATTTTTCTGGCATAAGAAAGATGATTTCTTCAAAATGGACCATGCTTTCTCCAAAACCCACTCTGAATCAAAGCTTGGTAGCCTACGAACACCAGTTGTAGCATATAGAAACACAGAGGCATGCTTGTGAGCTTGTTTGGGTATTTGCTTCTCCGCCCACTACAAAAGTGGCTTTATGGCAGCCTTCAAACCAGATTATTGTGCACCGGTTTACCAAAACCAATTTCAGTTTCCATCCGCTGATAAGCACGGCCCTTCATTGCAGTAGACTTTTTCTCAGGACCTTCAGGTAAAGACCTCAAAATAAGGGTTAATTGTTAGGATTGTGTCTTTGATTCTTTGTATAACTTCATGAGAATTAGATAGGGTTGAAGATCTATCATGATTAGGAGATTGAATCTCATCATGATTAGGAGTTTGAATCATATTCTAATTACGAAGTTAGGCTAAAGATAGGGTTTTGGTTTCCCTATATATATTCTTCTATTGTTGGAGGAAAAACCAAGCAGATGAGAGAGAATCAATACTCTTGTAATCTAGGGTTAGCAGAGGACGTAACCTGATTCAAGAATATTGTGCGAGAGGAGAGGCTTTCGTAGTCTTTGTATGTGCAAAAGATTACATCATTAGGAAAGGGTTTCACAGTCTGTATCTGTTTAAAAGATTGTAAGGAGAGGGCTTTGGAGATAATATGAGAGTTGATTATGTATGTGAGGTTAAGAGATTGAAAGACGAGAGTTGAGTGGTTCCTCTTGTAGTTCTCCCTGATACATAGTGGATTTCTCGTGTTGTTACCCGTGGATGTAGGTTAAAGTTGGTCGATCGAACTACGTAAATCTCGGTGTTCTTTCTTCTTGATTGTGGTTGTTTTATATCTTGTTGATTGTGGGTTGGCTTCCGAGTTGTGAAGATCGTAGTTCACGATGAGACTAAAATTCCCCAACAAGTGGTATCATAACCATAATGATGGATCCGGGAGCGAGAGCAAGATAGAAGCTGACGTCATGCAAGATTGAAGATCCACGTTACAAGAATCAAGATGAAGAAAAGAAAAAAAGGAAAACTTTCAGCCAATCAGTAGGACCATGTGAAATTAACGTGAGGTGTACGAATTCCAACTTACGAAGGAGAAAGGAAACAAATTTTGATGTGTACACGTGAGAGAAAATCAAGTTATTGGTGATTTGTGGTGCTATTCATCTGGTGTAGGCTGATTTGTGCGGAGTTTGGTGTTCTGGATCCAAATCCAATGGATGCAGTTGATCCGGGTGTAGATCAGTGAATCAAAGGCGGAACACAACAATCTAGCAATCGATTCCTAGGTTTTGGAGTGCTGTGAATGCGATAGGAGAGTCTGATTTCTCAGATTATGCTCGAATTAGTCAAAAGATGGAGGAAAGTTTTGATTGTGGTAACGAGACAGATCTGATGGCAGATAGGACAAACGAATATGCGACAGATGAGACTGGTGAAGAGAATCAGACGTGATTCTAACAGTAGAATTATCAACATATGATTATTTAAAGTCATCGCAGGAGCAGGAATTGGTTGGTGTGTAAACTCGAAGAGGACTATGTCAGATTAGGTGGAGCTTGCAAGCGGGCATGATCGAGTGACATACAGGGAGATGGAGATGGTAGCATTGGACTTGAAGACGATAAGCGCTCATATTCGGTCCAAGCCAAGTGACGAAGGGGATAGAGGCATCCGGTTCGTAGTGTGGAGTAGAAGAGGTGCACCGATATGATTCGAGACAAGCGATGCAGGTGGAGTACGAGGATAACAGGTAGGGGAAGGCTACTGTCAAGTTCAGTTTGGGAGGAAAAGTATGGTTGATTTACTTCTAATGTCAGAGATGGCGAAGATCTCTTGGTGTGCACAAGAGAGGTGGAGGCGTCACACCGAGATAGATGAAAGTGAGGTCATAGGGGCATCTAGTTGGAGAGCAGTTGCTTCGATTTGAAGTGCGAAAGAAATAGAAGACTCTAGCAGGAGAGGTAAAGTTTCAAGACGGTAATAGTAGATCTTCGAGGTGGCTTGGGAATCAAATTTAAGG
Organism: Asparagus officinalis; assembly: GCF_001876935.1. Lineage (NCBI taxonomy): Eukaryota > Viridiplantae > Streptophyta > Magnoliopsida > Asparagales > Asparagaceae > Asparagus > Asparagus officinalis. The sequence continues at coordinate 8,266,060 of NC_033796.1, forward strand.
TGGAGATTGTTAGGATTGTATCTTTGATTCTTTGTATAACTTCATGAGAATTAGATAGAGTTGGAGATATATCATGATTAGGAGATTGAGTCTCATCATGATTAGGAGTTTGAATCCTATTCTAATTAGAAAGTTAAGCTAGAGATAGGGTTTTGGTTTCCCTATATATTCTTCTATTATTGGAGGAAAAGACAAACATATGAGAGCTAATATTCTTATAATCTAGGGTTATCAGAGGACATAACCTGATTCAAGAATATCGTGCGAGAGAAGAGAGTTTTGTAGTCTTTGTCTGTGTAAAAGATTACATCATTGGGAGAGGGTTTCACAGTATTTATCCGTTCAAAAGATTGTAAGGAGAGGGTTTTGGAGATAATATGAGAGTTAATTATATATGTGAGGTTGAGAGATTGAGAGACGAGAGTTGAATGGTTCCTCTTGTAGTTCTTCCTGATACATAGTGGATTTCTCGTATTGTTACCCGTGGACGTAGGTTGAAGTTTGTCGATCGAACCACGTAAATCTTGGTGTTCTTTCTTCTTGATTGTGATTGTTTTATATCTTATTAATTGTAGGTTGGCTTCCGAGTTGTGAAGATCATAGTTCGCGGGTAGACTAAAACTCCCCAACATCAACTCCTACCATCTACACCATGCACAATTGACCGCTCGTAGACGAAAGCTCTAGTGCCCGTACTTCTACAATCAAGAATCACAAAATAATCAAACACTTTACATGAAAAAAATGATTAAAATACCTTGAGGATATATAAATCAGAAAGAATAACAACAGAATGCCAACAAGACATATTAAACTCGCTCTAGCCCACTTCTTCCATGTACATGGGGTCGTAGATGAGGATTTATCCTTTGAAAAGTTTGATGCAACAGCTTGTTTTTGTAAAATGAGATGAGGTTTGTTATGATTATGACTCTTGTCGAACTCAACGTCAAAATAACCTTCCTCTAGCTGTGATTTAGCAGATGTGAGAAATTTTGAAGATAGGCAGAAAGTCGCATGCTGGTTACTTTCCAGAACAATTGAAGCAGAACTTAAGTTTATAGCCTGTTTTTGACACAATTAACATTGACCATGTTATAAATGCAATCTCACGAATAACAATTTTCTAACAGGGAAAGAAGTTGCTGGAGTGCTGCCATATCACTTTTGGGTGCACAGTCTAGCCTTTACAAAATAAAGGCTTAATACAAAACCAGGAACTTGTTTGAATGCATCTTTGAAGCAAATGATTAAAACAAGTATGTGTACATCTGTGCATTTATTTTCTATCCCCTCTCATCTGTCAATAAAGGATAAGAGCCTCTAGCAGATGACCAAACTGAGATGCAGTCCTACAAGTGCCGTAAATGATAAGTATCATGGCGCTCAAAGTTGTCAATGATTAAAGACAAGAAGATAATAGCTAAAATTCTCAATTCTCCTCAAAGCCTCACGTTGCATTTATAAGTTAATAGCAGTCACACAACAGGAATAACATGAATATGAACTACAACAGCAAAAATTCTCAACATAAAACGCATCCAGTAAGTACTATAAGTAAACAAACAGAAATTGTCTATAACAAGAAAGTAGAGGTATGGTAATTAATATCGGTGTGTGCAGAACAGAAGAACACTGCTCCAATTTGCATAATATGAAACGATGGAGAGATTACTCAGGTTAACTCAAACCAACTGATAAAGAATTGTCTAGCAGTCACTTAGACACTTGGTTGGTATCTTTTCTAATAGTTATTTATAGCATCAAAGTATGGTGGTTAAAGCGGGGAACACTTCTAGCATTCTGTACTATATGACATGGATTTGCCATCGAGTTGAATTGAAAATCTATCGGTAAATATGTAAAAAGAAGTGACGTGTAACTAGGGATGGATCCAGAATTTATTTTGTGGGAGCACATTTACAATTATACGCATAAATTAAATAATTTATACAATATATATTTTTACCAATAGAAAATTTTATTGATACAATAATCCCGAAGATCTAAACACAACATTTCATTACCATTTTTACATCAAATACATGATTATTTTCATTGTCATCACAAAACTAACAAAATGCTACTAGACGTCCTCCCAACAATAAGTTTCACAATTGTATAGGTTACAACTTTATTGGGGGCACCTGTACAAATTGTGTGGGGCACCTATATAAATATGTCAACCCTAACCCTTCAACAAAAATTACATAGTTGTATGAGGACATGTGCCCCACACTCTTCTTCATAGATCCGTACTTGCACATAACATAACACATTCAATATTAAATTGACCCTTTTTTGGCTAAATTACAAGATTAATATATTTAATTGCAATTATTTACTAATAAGGCATATTTAGTTGCACCGGCAACAATAAGATATTAATACTTATTTAGTTTTGCCATTAAGGTAAAATCAGTCATCGCCAATGAGATTTACGCGCCAGATCCTCACGCACGTGCCTGACGTGATCCAGTTTAAACGATTAAATACAGTGATGTGGCAGAGCTTTGATTATGTTGCAGAGGGCTAGATGAGATTCTTAGCTAACCCTAAAACTCCAATTGAAAACCAAAAGCCATATTTTCCCAAAATTTCAGCCCCAATTAAAACCCAAATTTCCCCTATCAACCAAGAACCCTACTTTTTCTCCCAAATTCATTTTCAGCCCCGATTTGAATCATTTCAATTTTAAATGAATCCAACCAAGAACCCTAAGTTATGCACGTCATCAGCACTCTGCCAAGCCAGCAGCCAAAAAAACCTACATTGCACGTGAAGTCACACAGCGATTTGCTCAAAAAACATACCATAATGAATATTAAACTAATCAAACATGAATAATATTAATTTGTTTTGCTTTCTTAATAATGGATTCTATCATAGTAAACAAAAGTAGCTGGATAAAAAAGCTTGTCGTGTTTCTTTCTCTCACAAGCCAATGAGTAGCTACACAGATAATAGCTTCATTTTTCCCTTTTCTTAAAAACTAGCTTTTAGTTTAATGCTTATGGCGCATTTTGGTACTACTGTAATATTGATATATGGAGCGTATAAGCAACTCATGAGATGGATCCCCGCGCATAGATGTCTACTGGTAGCAAACTAGTGCAACACTAGTACACAAGCAAGTATTTTCCTTCTAGATTCATTAAAAATAGCGACCCTACATTAAAATATAGAAGAAATTTTCTAAACAAACTCATTCATAATTTTTTTTCTAAAAATAGACCCCCTTGAGTTTTTTTTTACAAAAATCGACTCATTTAGTGCATAGAATGTTAGGCTTTAGGGTTATAATCAGGGCCGGATCTGAGATTTTAGGGGCCCTGTGCGAAAAGTAAACACAGGGCCTTTCTCTATATACAAAGTGAAAGTGAAAGTGAAAGTGAAAATCATGTACAAGAAACAGTGAAATGGAGAGATAAACTTCAGAAGTCACCCTTACTTTTTTAGAGGAAGTAGAAACTAAGATACACTCTCTATCAATGTCTAAACAGGGTGTCGTGAGGAAGAAGTTACCAATTATTTGAATGAATACACAACAATATTCAAATTAGGTAGGAAATATTTCATTGGACATATCTATTTCAGAATAAAATAAAGCCCTTCATTGAACATAACTTAGTGGTACTACTAAGTCAGCAAAAACACTAAGTTTGCATTTAATGGAAAATAAAATGCATACCTGACTTTCACCACATTCATAAGATAAAGATGGGTATTGTACTGAAGCAACGCAAAAGTTTCATCCGCAAGTCCAATATATGTGCAATTTTTTACTATGTCCCAGAGACCTGAAATTATTAATGTAGTCTCTCTATAATAGCGTTACCATCATGTGGTCATGGATACACGAGAATGTACGCATAAAACTCACCAGAATGGACAGTATTGTCAATATCTCTAGCAAGCTCATTTACAGCAGTTAAGTCTTCAGTGTCCTTAGGGTTCCTTCGTAATCTTATAGCAGTTCTGCAAATGAATTTAAAAAGTTCAAAGCTAACTAATCAAAAATAAAACGCCACACTTATTTTTAGCATAAACCAGGAGACTAAAGGATTCAATAAGAAATACTTGCATATTATGTTCATCTTGTATCTGTGCTTACCTTCATAAGAGATATCGAAGCCTTTAGCATAAAAAAGTATCATCGAAAAATTGTCCTCCTTGCATTTTTAGCTGCAAAATCACTAATTAAGCCCTTAACATCAATTTTATCTATAAAATCATTTTCAATAGATATCAAAGCTAGTCCATTCAGTCTTTCTTGTGACATGGTCGATCTCAAATAAGATTTTAATAATTTTAATTTTGAAAAACTTCTTTCTGCAGATGCGACTGTAACAGGTATAGTCAATAATATTCTATAAGCAATACATGCATTTGGAAAACAATTTCGTATTTTTAAGAAATTCAGTATATCAATAGCCATCTTTGTTTCTTTTGGTAAAATATATCGTAAGATTTTTAGTTCTCCATATAAATCTTTCCCATCAAGATCAGAAAATGTTTTATATTTTAGAACAATTTCAAGATTATCACAACATGCTTTCAAATTATTATCATCTAATGAGTTTAACTTTTCTGAACCAAACAAAAATCCAAAAATATCTTCATATACTTTATATTGCTCAAACCTTTTCTTTAGTGAACCAATAGCTTGATCTATAATACACAAAAAATAATTGATTCTAAAAGATTCTTCAGCTGATTGTGTTGTCTCCTCATTAACATTCTCATCAAATTGTCTTTTTCTACGGATTTGACGTTTTACTTGAAATACAGAATCAATTTCCATTTCAGTAGCAATTTCTTTAGCAATTGTCATAGCTTGTGTGAACCCAACTTCTCTATACTCCTCAAAAAATCTAATCAATCCTTTTACTTGATCTATAGCAATATCAATAAGCATGTCTTTAGATTGTAAATATTTGCTAATTAAGTTAACAGCAAACAATATATCATACCAAATAATCATACTTAATAAAAATTCAAAATTTCCAATTCCATGTGTTGCTAAAGAATCTGCTTCACTCCTTATTTTGGAGTCATTATCAGTTTATGCTAACTGAAGTATTGCTTCTCTTATTCAAGAAATGAGAACATGCACTTGATCTGATTAAATGCATGTTCTCATTTCTTGAATAGAATTCATGAAGCTTCATAGTTAACAGCGTAATAAGATACCTTGCGCACTTGTAATGGATGAAGTTGTTGAATTTCCCTTGATTGAAAGGATGAAGAAGACTCATTCACTCATTTCCATTACTTTTTTTGCTCAATTGTTACTTCTAAACACTAACGTTTGTGAAGAGGAAGAAAAGGAAGGACAAAGAGGCAATTTTCACTGATAAAAGTTAGATATCAGTAACATTTAGCAAAAAAAAGTTATATTTAAATGCTATTTAAGACACTAAAATATTAAATAGTACTAGAAATTTAACATGTAAAATTGCACATGATATGAAAAAGTTTTAAAAATATTTTATATATTTATATGTAAAGAAAGTGTGCATTTGATTCTCAAAATATATGAAGAGAGGATGTGTGTGATGATATATAATTGTTGTTTTAAGAAAAAAAACACTATTCCTGTCCACTTTCTTCTATCACTTTTTATTTTTCTAAAACAAACTTATCATTTTTGTTCCTATCATAATATAAATACAGGTCAATGTTAGTTCTTTCATATACACATGAAGATATGATATGGAATATTCTAGAAGAAAAAGAATGAGAAAGAAAATAAAATAAAATATCTCCTTAATGACATTACCTTCTTGCCCTCCCAACTATAAATAAGCTGAGGATATGTTCTCCAAAACAAAAACAGAATACTTTATCGATATCCTTTGAATAAACTAACCATTCCCTATCACATTTCTCTCCATTTGATAAATGTCTAGTGTAAAATGCCGAAGAAAAACATCTTCCTAATTTATCTTTAGGACCTTTTTCAACTAATAGATCTCTTATAGGGCCATTTTTCACTAATATATCTCTAGATTTTGTGTCCAAATTATCCCAAGTTCTTGGATCATAAATATTTAAATTCATGAGCATGGATTGATTATCAAATTCATTGCCTAAAATATTTTCATTTTCATTTTCATTATGATTCTCATTTTCATTCTCATTTTCATTTTCATTATGATTCTCATTTTCATTCTCATTATGATTCTCATTTTCTTTATCATTTTCATTTTCATTATGATTCTCATTTTCATTCTCATCTTTATTTTCATTATGATTCTCATTTTCTTTATCAATTTCATTTTTACTTTGATCATCAACATTTTCATTCTCATACTCATTCAAGCCCAAATCATTAATGTTATCATTTTCAACTAAATCTTGTGTTTCTCTAACAATAAATTTATCAAGCGCTCCACTTTGAGTTTGGACAAATTGTTCAATTTTTCTTTTTTTCTTGCGTTTATCATATCCAGAAGGATATTTTCTTGGAGGCATTTCTATATCTATAATAAAGTATTACTGATTACAATCAAATTGAAAGTAGTCAAAGATTTGGAAGTTGGAACAATACAACCTGATGAAGTCCGGCGAACTTGACAGCGGCCAGCGGGGGCAGCGACGGCAAGCTCATCGGAGCTTCGAATCGGAGCTCAGCGGGGGAGGACAGCGATCCCTGAAGTCGATTTTTGGGCCTGGGCGGTCAGCGATGGAGAATCTGACGGCGACAGACCGAGTGACCGACGGCGACAGGTGCGGAGTGCGGACCAGAGGAGAGGGCTCAGAACTCAGAAGGGGGCGGCCAGATCTGGATCTTTTTGAGAAGGTCGGCTGTGTTTTTAAAGTAGGGTTTTTGACGGACGGTTGAGATTAAGGGTTGTATGAAATAAACGGTCTAAATTTACTCTCCCTATATATATAAATATAAAGGAAAAAAATTTGGGGGCCCCCCAAGATTGGGGGCCCTGTGCAACCGATCATGCTGCGCTCCTTCAGAGCCGGCTCTGGTTATAATTGAGGGTTTACAACCTCCTAAATAGTCGGGGTTGGCAACCCCGACTATTTAGGAACCGGATTAAGATAAAATGAGTTTATTTTTGTAAATAAAACTCAAGGGGGTCTATTTTTAGAAAAAAATATGAATGGGTTTATTTAGAAAATTTCTTCTTCAAATATATCCAAACAAAATTTAAATTTTGTTGCACAGCTCCAAAATCGAAAAATAACAAGAAAAAACAACCAGATGTATTCTTCGATAAATAATGAATTAATGATGTTTAAAAAACAATATGATCAGGTAAGCTTCTTAATTGTCATTTTCTAGTGCTATAAATTTACTGAGAATTATATTATTTGGTATGTTAAATCTTACAGCTCTTGATTCAATCGAAATAAGGTATATAATCTGCAGAGTGATTGATTCGCCATTGGACTAAAAATTGAGATTTTTTTACAGGAGCTTCGGATTTAGCTGAACCTAACCCAATTAGATACTTGTGGATCCTAATCTATGAACACCGCCAAATACAAGAGGAAAAATCAAGAAAAATAATCAAAATTCAAGGGGAAGAGATAGAGACTTACTGACCTTCAGAGATTGCTCGATTAGATCTCAAATCTCCTCTCTGATTCTAGAGTTTGAATGAATCTACGATTTGTGCGAGAACTTTGAGGGGACTGAGACGCTTGCTGACTGCAAATTTTCGGGGCTGATATTTTCAATGTTTCGAGAGATATTTGGAGATGGCTGAGTCTTTTCGACGAAGGTATTTTTAACGGGCTAACTCGAGAGAATGTTGCTGGTTTCTCGCCCAACTGACATGTGGGCCAGAGCACTAGAATGGACCCCACTAGTTTGGAGCCTATTCTTTTTTAGGGGTGGTTTGTTTGCCTAAAAAAAGAGGGAAATCAAATAAATGGAAAACTATATCTAAGAAAAATTATTTTGTAAATTTTTGGTTAGCTTAAAAAAAGGAAATTAAAGAAAATGGAGATGAGATGATGTTAGCTGTCACCTTATTATAGGATGATGTGAGTGTTTTTTTAAGAAAAATTGTTTTGATGTTGTTTGGTTGGTGAAAAAAAATAAAGAAATGAATTATATGAAACATATTTCTTGTAATATGTTATTTTCTTTTTGTTTGGTTCATTCTTAAAAATAAGAAAATAGATGAGATGAGATGAGTTATCTGATGTGATCCACACTTAAGGAAATCGTTTTCCTAGCTTTTTGGGAGAAAATGGGTGAGAATGAAATGTTAATGAGATGAGATGAGTTGTCACCATCTTATTGGATGATGTGAGTGATTTGAAATGATTCACCATCTTATTGGATGATGTGAGTGATTTGAAATGATGAGATGAGATGAGTTGAGTGATGTTGTGGATAAAAATAATATTTATTTGAAATGATGAGATGAGATGAGTTGAGTGATGTTGTGGATAAAAATAATATTTTATTAGATGTGGTGAATGAGTTGTTGGATGAAAATATTTTTTTATTAGATGTTGTGAATGAGTTGTTGGATGAAAATAATATTTTTTTAGATGTTGTGGGTGGAGTTTTAGAGATGTAAATGGATGAAATTATACTTTTTAAGATTTCTACTTTTTCATTTTCATTTCTTGATTTTTAGGAAATAACCAAACAGACCCTAACGGAAGGAAACCGAGGCTGATTAAGATTTAGGCCTTATGGCGTACATTGGAAGTTGTCTGATGCGGCATAATTATGTACCAAAATTGCAAGTGCACAATTGATCAAGTTATAGTATAAGAATATCGATCCCACGAGAAAGGTGATTTTAAGAGATTATTAGAAATGATTCTTATGTTTTGTGCGTGACAATTAGGAATAAAGAATAAGTGTGATTGTGATGTGTGATTGTTGTGAATATATGCAAAAGATAATAAATTGAATTTTAGAGGAGAGAAGAAAGAATCAAAGAATAAATGAAATCACAAGGCAAGAAAGCTAAATGAATAAAATCAAGAAATAAAACCAAGAATGAAAAGAAAATTTAAGAAAGTCAAGATGGAGGATTCAAAAAAGGTAAGAGATCTAGAATATAATCCACTAACCAATTTTAATTACAAAATACAAACTATTCTTTTTTTATCATATTTCAACTTAGATTTATTAAGCATAGATTATCAAACCATTTAAGGAAAGCGTAACCTATCAAATTATCATCTAAGTCAAAATTACTATTCATGATAAGAACAACAACATGATAATAATCCTAGAATTCATAAGCATAACCTATCAAACCATTTAAGATAAGCATAGATTATCAAATTCTTCTTCTACCGATTAGTTCTTTAGTTGATTATCCTAAACATGAACATTTTTCTTCTTCTACCGATTAGTTCTTTAGTTGATTATCCTAAACATGAACATTTTAAGTGCAAGAGAATAATCCATACAATATAAAGAAAATTAGACTAGTTCCATACAATTCTAAGATTCCTACAAGAATTAAATTCACATCTTAAGAAATAAAAACAAGAAAAAGAAGACTAATTACAAAATTAAAAAGAAAAATCTAAACTATGAACAAGAAATAAATCTAATTACAAAGAAAATAAAAATCTAAACTACAAAATAAATTGCAGAAATTAAATGCAAGAAAAATAAATCAACTTTACAAATTAAAGTGCAAAAAGAAATAAAAAAAATAAAAAAATAAATCTACGCTACAAGCATGAATTTAAATCTAACTAATAAGCAATAATAAAGAAATTACTAAAAAGAAATAAAAGTGAAAAGAAATGCAAACATTCAAATTGCTCTTCATCTCCATCCTCATCATTCAACAAAGATGAGAAAGAACAAATTTAAAGAGGAGAAAAATTACTATTATTAATTGCAACTAAAGTTACAATGTTTGGAAGGCCTTCTCAATTAAGAGTAGCCCTCCTTTCTAAAAGGAGTTATAAAATTTTTTACCCCCTTAACCCCTCACTCTCTACCCCCTATTTATAGTAATCATCAATGAATATGAGCCATTGGATTTGTCTTGAGCCCCAAGCAAAGCAATCTCCACCTTTGAATTTGCTTTTTGTTTTTCTCTAGCCCAACATAGGAGGCCCATTTACATATGATTTTCAAAGTTAAATCAAGTTCGGTCCACAGCCCATTCCTTTATCTGCACAAGATGATTTCAAAACCAAGCCAAGTCCGGTCCATCATCCAAATCTGCAGCGGCCCAGTGTCAAATGGAAATCTGCATCAAAGTCCGGCCCATCATGTTATTTTCAACATTAAACTCTGCAGCAAAGTCCGGTCCTCAATGTTTATGGGTGTATAATCTCTTTTTTGTTTGATGGGCTTTGTGCTGTGCATTAAAACATGATGTCTTGTGGATTAAGAATTTTGTTTCTTTTCTTTTTCCTTTGGGCCATCATTTGCTTGATGCTCTTTGGGCTTCCATCCTTTCAATCATGGCTTCTAAAATGCTGCAAAATAGAGAAGAGAGATTTTTAAGGGGTTTTTACATTTAATAATATTTATTTATATTTCCATTCATTTATGTGCAAACTAATCTAACAACTATTATTAATGGTATATTTATTAATGTAAAATAGATAATAAGGATATAAAATTGTAATAAAAATATGATTATCATTGTCCATTTTGAAATTTGGTACCCCAAAAGTATTTCTGCACGGTTGATGCCCTTAAATTTTGGTATCCCTAAACTTTGTATGCTTTTTTTTTTAATTATAAATTTTAAGCGAAAAGATGAGTAGGTACCAAAGTTCACTGAATGTGGATAGAGCTCATTTGACAAAGTGTCAAATGAAAAAGGAAAAAAACGCACTTCAGAGGTCAAAGTTCAAAATTGATGAAAGTTTGGTCTAACAAGGTGCGGATAAGCCTAAATTTTACTTGGTGGTTTACAATGGGGGTGATAAGTCATAAAGAATGGTTCATGGGTAGCATTTAGCAGGATTCCTATCAGAACCGTTTCTATACGAGTGACATTAATTACATAATAGATAAATGTATTCAGATGCTCTCCAATTAGGTGGTAATTGGAAAGTCTCTAATTCCTCCAATTATTATCGTACTTTCCAAATTCAATAGAAAAAATTAGTCCACGGGATAAAAACACTATGATCTTGAAAACTACTGTTTTTCAAAAACCAGTATCTTTTTAAAAACCACTAGCATAGTAGTGGAATCCTACATAGTTTAACTCATCCATTGAATTTTGATTGTAAGGTAATGGTTAGAGACTCTCTAATTACCATCTAATTGGAGATGATCTAAATCCTAGATAAAATGTATTTGATTCCCAAACTAGCTATCTAACCATCCGCGAGTGATGTAGTTCACCTTATTTTACGAGAACACCCTGTATAATTGGTTGATTCATACCATACACGATAGTTAGAGAGTTCGATTCATAATTGTGACCATTCAATGGTATAAAGCATCCAATTCCCATAAGGATGGTCTACAGGAATTCTAATGTATAACATTTATGCTTCTATTGGGTTCAAAGCTTGTTTGTATACTTAAACAATTTACTGTAATTCTTAGTGACCATTTTATGTCGAAATGCAAAGTGAATATGAAAAATAGATAGCAGTGAAAATTTTTAGAGGCAAGAGAGTTTATTCTGAAAAAAAGGACACAAGAGGGTTGATTAATATGTTTACTTTATATAATAAGCTAAAATTAGTTCCAAAATAATTGCAATTGCATCTACTATTTTTCTAACTTAAAAGCAAAACCTTAGAATCAATATTCATGCTACAATAACTTTTCCTCATTGAAAACACAATTCATAACTTTTTTTCCCTTGTTGCAGATGATGATTTGAACATTTATCAGATATTTCATAAATGTAAAACTTTGCTAGCTCTATTAAAAAATTTTGATAAACCTTGCTAATTAGTATATTATTTTGCTGACTAGTTTGAAGATTCACCCTATAAATAACGGTAAAAAATTTGTTCCTAAATTTTTTATAAATAGTTATATATAAAAATTATATTATAAAATTAATAACAAATATATCTCGATAAATAATTCTCGGGCGGCGGAGCGGCAGCGTAGGGGGTGTGACCAAAAGCCCGCCGGCCGCCGGGCGCGGCTTTTTGGTGGCCGCGTCAGGCCGTCGGAATAGTGAATTTTTTTTATATGTATTATATTGTATTATATAATATATATAGATATATGTATATATATAATATATTTTTTATATATGTATAAATATGTATATAGTACTATATTATCTATATATGTATAATATGTCATATGTGTGTATATATATACTCTCTCTTAGTAATAATAAGTATATATAAGTATACTCTCTCTTATATAAGTATATATATGTATAAGTATATATAAGTATACTTTCTCTTATATAAGTATATACAAGAATACTCTCTCTTATAATATGTATAATGTATGTAATGTATGTATGTATATACTCTTCCTCTCTTAGTATATATGTATATATAAGTATACTCCTCTCTAATATATGTAGTACTCTCTCTTATATAAGTATATATAAGTATACACTCTCTTATATATGTATAATATATTATATATATGTGTGTGTATATATATATATACTAATATACTTTCTCCTCTTAGTATATATAAGTATACTCTCTCTTATATATGTATACTGCCTCTTATATAAAGTATACTCTCTCTTATATATGTATATATGTGTGTGTGTATACCCTCTCTCTTAGTAATATATAAGTATATATAAGTATAGTATATTACAACGCTACTTCTTCCCCATTGGGCCCAACGGGCAAACGGCTACTTATGCGATTCTTTCTCTCTCAAGTTATAAACTTATAAATATATACAAATATATTTACATATAAATATATGTATATATAATATATAGTTACATAAAAATTTGTAAGTATATACTAATACATAATTATATAAAAATATAATAATATGAAACTAATTTTAAGGCAATTTTTTATCAAAAAAAAGAAAAGAAAAGAAATTTAAAAAAACCTAGTTGGGATGTATTTATCTATTGTGATGGCGATGAATTCTCAAAATAAATTTATACTTGGTAGATTTGTAAATGATTTATTAATTATTAATAAAGAATTTATTTTTATAATTTTTTATTTATAATTTATGTCTTTTAAGTGATTAATAAAATTATTGTTTTTTATTAATTTTTTTATCTTTTTTATATAATTTAAATTTTAAATAGAATTTTTAAAAAACCGGGCCGGCCCGGAACCCGGCCCGGTCGGGCCCGGGCCCGGACCTGGGGTACCCGGGTCCGGGTCTGGGCTCCGGTTTTGCCCGGCCCGGGCCCGGATTTCCGGGCCGGCCCGGATGGACAGGCCACGCACGCATGGAGTTAGTAATATATTCAACATATAGTTAGATATTTTAGATGCAAATCAGAATATTTCACTTTATATGTCCGTATCTGTAGCCACGTCAACTCAGATGTAGAGCCTAATTCAGACGCATTGGAGGCCCGCTCAGGGCCCATTTAAGCATGCATTTTCGTGTAGGCCGTTCGGTGTAAGGGTTCCCGCGAAGCCCTAATTCATTCTCTCGCCAAAAAAACCCGCCTTTTTCTTCGAAACTCATCGCGAAGCCGCCGCCGAGGCCGACCCCAATTTCTCCGGCGAGAGGTAACCATCGATTTCATAACTTCTACTCACAAATCTCTCCCCATTTCCCCCCTTGTTTCTTTTTTCTCCCCAATCCTTTCGAATCTCTAGTTTTTTTGTTTGTTTAAGACGAGAAATTTTGTGATATCATCATCTCTTTTCGAAATTCCTGTGCAGGATCGCTGCCTTGGATCGCACTACACCGCATTCCAACTTCTCATTACTTCTATTTTCGACAGATGACGAGCAAGATTTACATCAGCAAAGGCAAACCAAATGGCTAAACCTGTAAATTCCAAATTCTTAAGGTGCCTTTCTGCAACTAGTAGTTAATGATCAATATATCATTCTTCTTGCAGTGGAATCTATAAATGATGGGGATGATAAAACCGCGGCTGCAAATGTCGAAAACATAATATCTCTGCGCCATCCAAAATCGGGTTCGTTAAACCTTTTTATGTTCAATATGTTGCTTTCGTCTTAAATTAGTTTGCGAGTTTGTAATATAGTGCGAATTTTTACAGTATGGGACAAAAAGATAGTATGTAACTCTGCGGATGTTTCTAATATCTGTCTGAATTTACAGACGCCTCGGCATCTTATGCCTTCAAAAATGGGTTGCTTCAGGAGCTGCACTGGTTTAAGCAGTCGTATGGCTCTTGGTTTTTAGGTGATTATGTTTGTGAAGGTAAGTGTTCTTTCAACTTAATTTTCTGCGGATATACATTTATTTATTTCACATCAGAAGCTAAATATTGTCAAAAGAAAAAGAAAAAAAAAGAGAGGAAGTAACAATGATGTTTCACGCTAGAAGTTTCATGGAAGCTCATTCTTTTAACTGAGGACTATATAGCTGTTGATTCTTCGTTATGAAGCTAAATTTGTAACCTCAAAATCATTTTTTTCCGGACATTTAATGAGGATATGGAAATCCGTGTAGTTCTTTTTTTCTCTTTACAGTTGGGTAGGTCCTTTTTTTGGCTACTATTGTTTCTTGAGTAGCTAAGGGACAAGTAAAGAGAAAATCATGGTTAATTGGGGAGACACCCTTCAAAGCTAGCCGTTGCGCTTAAGAGAGTGAATGTGAAGGAAGAAGTCACTGTGAAGTACACCATACTGAAATCCATAGTAAATCTCCAATAAAGTTTTAACAGTAAATCTCCAATAAAGTTTTAAAAACCTCCAGAATAGTCACAGTACACGAGCAGTTGGGTTAATGAACTGTGATCGGTTCTCATATAAGAATGAATTAACATAAATAGAAGGCAGACCTTCACTGAGCTACCTTAAAATTCTGGTGGACTAATATTCGATTTAAATTCGAAACCATTCAATGTGATTTTTTTCCTACTTTTTTTTAAGGATAATATGACATCTACGCATCATTTGCCCCCATCCAATGGGACTGAGTGTTGGTCTACGACGCATAAACCACCTTGCTCTCTAAATAGGATCCTAAACAGTCCACGTCTGAAAATCATGGGAAAAAACGTATTGGATGCTGTCATCTATCTAACACTTTGCAAGGGTCTGGGTTCCTGATTGTTGAAACTTGAAACAAAGATTTGGATATTACAGGTTATGCACCTTCATCTTTGTGTCAAGTGGTCTGACGTCTGTCAGTGGGATGGTGGGCAGGAGCTTGGAGCATTTTAAAAGTCCGGATAGACCAACAAAGTTTCTTAATTTTAACATCAATACTATTATGCATATATCTTAATTTAAAATAAAAGATATAACTCAATATATTCACTATGTTAAATAAACAATAGTAGCAACATAAGCATTTCCATATTAATAGTTTAGGATACTTAATGAATACAGTTATTTAGAACTCTTATTTCATGGCTAGGCAAGACTGTTTCAAATCTCAGCCAACACTGTCGAATCATCTCCAAAGAAAGGTGCGAAGAGAAACTATATTCTTTCTTGTGTATTGTGGTGAATGTTGTCTACATTTACTACTTCTATATGAAATATATTACAATTTACAATTAGACATGCAATTCTAGGTGGTCAGTACCACTGTAATGTTCTTTTCCCAAAGAAGTTGAACACCAAGAGGTTTATCCCTCAGAAATATCTGCTAATATAATATATTTCTGTAATTTAGCATATAAATGTCAGTTAGGCAGTCGAGAAGTTGGTCTAATGTGATTGTCCTTTTCCCCTGGTTTTCTCGTATTACAGATGGCAGCCTGTATATTAGCACTCCTGTTGATCCTATTTTCATCCTCTTACCAATTTTCGCTGACGCTCGTATGAAGGTAAAATTCAAGAGACGCTCAGCTAGCCATCTTGGTTCTATTGCAAGCATGCTTGGTTTGTTTTATTAGAAACTTCTGCATTCTTAAATGATGTTTATGGCGTTTAGATTAAATCCCATGTCCTAAATTTGGCCAAATGTCATCTTTATTAATTCTCTTTTTGGTCATGTAAAGGGTAAAGGCTCTATTATTTCGCGACCTTTTGTTAACATTACTGCCGAATATTCTGGTTGCAGCTGAACCATATTCATGGCACCTTGCTGTATCACTTTCGTTGCACACCAGTTTCTGTTATTTTGTGTGATGCTCTCTAGCAATTTCATGTTATATGAGTTTGATTGTCAGGATTATATAATTTGTCATCAGAATTCAGAACCTCTTTTTTACATATATAACCACTGTTTTCTCCTTCATCACTTTCAACCATACTTTTTAAAATGCAGAGGGGAACTGATCTAGGGGTTTTTAGGGTTTTCTCCTTCATCACTTTCAACCATACTTTTTAAAATGCAGAGGGGAACTGATCTAGGGGTTTTTAGGCAATTAGATGAAATCCTATACATCGATACTTTTTAAAATGCAGAGGGGAACTGATCTAGGGGTTTTTAGGCAATTAGATGAAATCCTATACATCGAAGGATATCCTGGCTATCGACGCCTGATGTCCATGGCAGAGGACTCAATGCATTTGGTTTGTGAAGTGAAAGGTAATAGTCTTCATGAACAATTTTTTATTTCTTATAATGCTAAATATTCCTTTTTAACGTATGTTGTTTGATGAATAATTTAGCGTGTTGTTTTTCCTTTTTGGGTTAACTTCAAAGATAATGATATACACTGCAAAACCGGCGATCACTTTCTTGTATGTGGGAACTTACCCATGTATCTGCTGGAAAGATGATTCTAACAATGTTCTTTGTTTGTGTTTAATTCTTAACCCTTGAGGACTTGGATCAACATCTAAAGCCAAAACATAAAAAAGCTACTGCGACTTGCTCGAAAGATGATTCTAACAATGTTCTTTGTTTTGTCCTCATCATACCGACGGATACAGATGTACATATAGAATATTTAGCTTAAGCTATTAGGGAAGTGATCTCAACTTTAACATCTAAACAAGGTGAATCTATATGTATGGAATATGTTGTTTTCTTTTATTTTGTTAGGGCAACCGGACTTGTTACGGAACATAGTAAACAATTTTATATCACCTCTAATATTAGGATCCTCGTGGAAATTTTGGGCATTTGCAAATGTGTAGACTTGTTTACTTGGATGTGTCGTCATGATAATCTTTACCCTATAAACTAGGTTCTCGTTTAAATGTTAGTAGAAATAAGAATCAGATAACATAATTACAAATGGACTGCTATGGTTTTGTTATGGAAATGAACAAGCAAGCAGCGAGTGAAAATAGTCCTCTTTCCTTTATTCAATTTTGACACCCTTGTGTTGGGTTCATGAGGTCCCCACATCTCCTAAGCAACACATTTTAGTGGTCACAATTAAATCCTCGTCTCATGTGTGCTAGTTCTATGCCATTACGCTGGCAGTGAAAATTTGTGCTTCCTACACTAGGAAGTAGTAAACAAAAGGAACTGCATCCCAATACGAAAATTATGTCATAAGTTCAGAATGTACATGGTTTTTGTATAACGTTGGCATTTATCCATCCCCGAAATGAGCTTATCTTACATAACTAAGGGTGGATATTTATCTGTTTATTCTTATAATTCTTGTTAGTAAATAGTAATATATATATTTTCTGTTAAATATATGGAGCCATAATTTAACACGATCATCTAAGAGAACACATATAGTCAAGTGAAGTGTTTTTTCTTGTTCTTTCCTTACTTCAGTTGAGTATTTTAAGAAGTACCTGGGTTCTTCATTACAGGGAGTTATATGTTTTTCCCCCGGATGCTAACTACATGTTTTCCCCAACCTTAATTTGCAGAGGTTGGTTCATCAAAGTTCTTCAGGCTTGATGACTCAAAGGTTTTATCATGGCTATGCTGTAAGGTGCACCTATTAATTCATATTTGATTATGATGTACATAATAATGGTAGTGAGTAATAGGAATGTGTTCTCTTGGCTCTTTGTGGCAAGAGAAGCCTCAGAGGTTCATGCACTTCTCTATAGCAAATTTAGCATCAATAGACTCTTCCGTAGTCTGTGAGATTTCTTGTCAGTTGCTCTTTTGTGGCATGCTGTGAGGTCTGCCAATTAACTGGCAATGTATTGTGGCTTGCCTGTCTCTTGTGAGTCTTTTCCTGAATCAGGAATTAAATACCAATTAAGGCAACTGATGTTAAATTGACTTCTGGTCAAAAATAAAGTTGTCCTCTATTGAGCAGTTTAAAAAAAGCGAGTCAACATTATTATGAACATATGTCTTTAGTTAACTCTTCTTTTATCTCTTTGCAGGTAGTCCACTTAAAAGCGTCACTGGCAAAACTGGACAAAAATTATGCCATTCAAGATGAAAGGGAAACTTGTATGGTACCGCAACCTATATGAGTATTCCTTTTTCTTTATTGTTGGTACCTATATATGTTTACTAGTGAACGTCTTGTACTTTAGATGACCAAGAACACCACTTGATTAATCCCTTGCGAACATGATCACATAAAGTAATTTATACTTATTTCATATGCGTGAACATGACTTTGTTGACGTTTGAATTAGAATGAGCCAAAACTCCACATTTCTAGGCTTGTTGCTTCTTAATTGGACAGAACATTTTTACAAACTTATTATGATGAGGGAATATAATGCCCCACAAAAATTCATGAGTATGCAAATTGATTTTACAGTCGAACCCTCAAGTAAAAAAATAATATTACTCAAGCAAAGTTGCAATTCCCTAATACAGTTACTAGAATATTAAGTTATTAACTAAAAAAATAATATTACTCAAGCAAAGTTGCAATTCCCTAATACAGTTACTAGAATATTAAGTTATTAACTATATATAATGCCATTTATGTTTAAGTTGCAATTCCCTAATACAGTTACTAGAATATTAAGTTATTAACTATATATAATGCCATTTATGTTTGCGTTTTGTTTGGTTATGACTTGTGAGCACTTGCTGTGATGGTTGCATGATTGCGAAATTCTTGATAGGAAAATCGAGCAAACTGCGTGAAAATTCTGAGTCTTTTGATATCTTGTAAATGAAGGTCATACCATGGACTAACTACTTCAAGATTTTACCTCTATAATCAATTTTGTTTTGTTATGTGGTCTTACAGTAAAAGAAATTGTCTCAATATTGGGCGAATACCTGAAGGATGAGCCATGGTTGACCCTCTTATGCAGCCATTTAAAGTAAGTCAACGATTTAAACTCATATTTGTAAGCAAAAGTATATGTAGCAGTTCAAATTGGATACTACTAATATTTTTCAATCGCTAATCTTCTGAACTTCTTGGAGGGAAAAATAAACTGTTTGAAATTGCCGTTCCCCTGCAGGTTGAACTGGCAGGAAGCTCTTCAAAATACTCCCAGGAACGAAAAAGAACCAGGTTTCCTAGAGGACACTCCAATGCCCTCTCGTCCTCTTTCAGTAAGTTGCTATGATTTCAATACAATAATTAAATCTTCTACTTAGATCATTTACTTATAACCTTGTCCAAAACCTACCTTTTTTTCTAGGGAAAAGTCGATACTGCAAAGAAAAAATCAAGTAATGCAAAACAAACCAAAAAGCTGAAAGCTGAAACCGACTCTCAGAATATAAAGAATATGTTTCAAAGAGTCACTAGGAGGAGAAGCTGAACGAAGATGAACGAGGGAAGCTATATGTTAGTGTTCTGATACTTGTTTTAAGATGCTCTTCCCTCCATGCTGTAAATTTCTTTATGTTAGACTAATTGAAATATGTTATTCACTATATCTGTAATCTGGCTTGAGAGCTCTTAACCGCAACAAAGTTTTCTTATACTTAACATTTGATTTAAGTGTAGTCCATAGCAGAGCTTGCACACATAGAATTGTACTGGTAATGGGATAGAAATTATGGGCAAAATTGATATGATCAGTTTTGAAATCTTGAATGGCTGATCGCTGAATCAGCCTGGAACCTTGAAGAAATTAACTGAAAATTCTCTTTTTAACCAAGGGGAAAAATGCAATTAATTTTTTTTCATGAAAGACTTTTCAACTAAGAATAAAATACAACAAATAAGCTATTTACTTTTTTGACCAGGGAAGTTAGTGAGTTCATTTAGTTTTTATTATCTGATTGAATGTGGTAAGCTTATTGCCTCTGTTTACTATGTTATAGGTGTACAGGGATTGTTCATCTGATATTGGTCTATTCGGTGAATTTGATTGCTAGAGTTTGCAATTGATTTATATAACTAAGCCACATATATTGGCTAATGTAGTCAGATATTGCCATATGGTATTGATGATTTCAGATGAAAGACTGAATTGGGTAGTTTACTCTGTGAATTTGGGAATTGGTCAATGTATATATGCTTGGTTTACCTTAGATTTATGGATAATTGAGAGTTTTTATGGATAATTCAGGTTGAGTTTAATTTATTGTAGTTTCTGTCATAAGATTGGCAAAATTATGGCCTACCAGAAGCAACATTATTGTCTTTATCAAATTTGTTTGATTTAGAATATTTAAGATTTATATTTTAAGAGTTGCCAATCTAATGTTCATATCTTGAATTCCAAAATAATTCATCTGAAGCTAATTTAACGATTTGGTTTGAGAAGCAAATGAAACACTTTCATAAGAATTCTTGTAGAGCCAGAAATAAAGTTTTCATTATGCACTTGCTAGATCATGAATTAGTAACTGCATCCAATCTTTACTAAAAAGGCATTTCAGGAATCGATTCGTTTCTATCGAACGAATCTTTCTTTTAGTTATTTAATCTCTATTTGCAAGCAAACTTCCAGGTTGTGCATGAAATCCTTGATCTAGAGAATTTGTCAACTTACTATAAACAGTTTACTAAAAAGGTTTTTTTTTGTGTCCCCCGTAGCATGATTTAGATTAAAAATCAAGAATAGCACAAGAGATCCTCCGAAAGGATTCATTGAATAGGTAACCACTTCCTGCTACGCTACAAGAGACCTAGGTTGAATTTACACCGAGAAACAATAAGCAAATTAAGCAGGGTTCACGTTCTATTAAGAACTTCCCACAGGCTCTGGTCCATTAAGATGAGAAGGAGGGGGGCAGTTTTGTAATTCACTGCCCCCCTTTGATGGCTCAGAACGTGGTTGTTCTGATAGGAATTTTATTAGTCAAAGTAAGCCTTGCATGTAATTGACACTTCTGCCCCTCATGCCTAGGATATTGTTGACAGCGTATACGTGAGGTTGGCAAGGGTAGAGTTA
>NC_033796.1:8287835-8296089 GCF_001876935.1 Asparagus officinalis
CTCTGGGTTTCTTCCCTCGATAAAGGCTGCCTAGTAATTATATCCGTCATTAGTAGCGAGAGATAGTCTAATGTGTCCTTTTTTGCATTAAAGTACAGACCGTACCCATTACATATATTCAAGGACAAATTTTTTATGTACTCCAATTCCGAAACTTAGTATCAAAAAACGACCTATTTGAAAAATATTTATCAAATTCCGTCCAGTTTCAGTCAGTGAGCTAAAACTGGGTCGAATTTGGTGAAAAAACCTACAAGTTTAAACCCTCTTAAACTTGATTATTTGGCGTTTAAACTTCACGGGACTTGAAGTCCCGTGAAGATTTGTAATTTTTTTTCACCAAATTCGACTCCGTTTTAGCCAACTGGTAGCCAACTGGCTGAAACTGTGTCTAATTTGGTAAAAAAAACTTCTAAATAAGTCGTTTTTTGAGATTAAGTTTCTAAACGGGTTGTTTTTGAAAATTTGTCCTATATTCATTACCATTTTCAACAAAGAATTAAAAAAAAAAGTCTCAAACAAATGAAACTAGATAAAGTTTCTGAAAATTAAATGCAATGTAATAATTTAAATATACCATTGGATTACTTTAATTACAAAGACAACACAAAATTTGGAACCAAGTCCAGGACCATACATACTAACTCGCTACGTATAGAAAGTCCACACTACTAATTAGTCGTCCACTATATAAGAGCTTCGACCATTTCTAAAAAAATAAAAATTAAAAAAAACCATCCACTACCTATTGGCTATTACTCCTTTGCTCCAATTTCGATTAACATGAACTGAAAATATATATATATATATATATAAATAGTTAATAAGGCACCAAATTTGAAAATGAAATCTCATAGATCAAGTTAATAACCGTAAAGGTTTTTGAATGCCTTCAGCGTCTCCTTCAAGATTTCGGCGGCACTCTTCGCTTATGGGAAATACTTATAGCAGCCTAATTCGATCCTTGATAGCATCCCTGTACCTCTTTGCTCTGTTGGCTGCGGCGGATCACGGTGGCGGAGCCAAGAGTCTGAGTTCAGGACGACCAAAATACCTATAAGCTTCAAAATATAATAAAGACTACTTAGTACTTAAATACTTTATCGTTTCACTCATTTAGCACTTATATACCCTCAGTTGTATTTCGTAACATTTATATACCCTTAGTTGGTCAAAATTGCCACGTTAATATCCTATGTTTTAAAAATGCGAAATTTTTTATTTGAAAGTTCCCATAACATCCACATGTTAAATTTAGAGCTTTTTAACCATTAATATTTATTAGATCATTATTAAACCTATCCAAATTTTAATTTAAATGTTCATAATTCTATTGCAAAAATAGAATTTGCGAACTCAAAAAACTTAATAGAGATAAGGTTATAAGATTAGCACATAAATGTTATATGGGAACTTTTAGATAAAATTTTTTAAATTTGAAAAACATAGGGTATTAACGTGCCAATTTTAACCAACTCAGGGTATATAAATGCTACGAAATACAATTGATGGTATACAAGTTCTAAGAGAACGAAACTATAAGGTATTTAAGTGCCATTTAGTCTAAAATAAAAGACTATATCAAATAGTAACTACTAGTAAAAAAAAGTTAAATACATAGAATTCATAACAATTACATAAAATCAATTCTAAAACCGTGAACGATGCTCTTTTATAGAAACAAAATCATTAAGTAATGAATCTAAATCAAATGTCTCTGTGATTTCTTTTTCAATATATAGAACCAAACTATCTGCAAGAAATTCATCCTTTATTTTTTCGATGGTAAATAAAGCACTACGATTAAAAAATAAAAAAAATACAAGAACAAGTTAGATTTAAAAGTTTCAAGAATCCAACAACAATAAATCATCAAATTAGTTCCTCTACTACAACAAAGAACAATAAAAGCTACAGTTTTGCACTAAATAAGGGTTTTGTTTTTCTCGATATTGACAAAATTAAACACAATGCCACTAAATAATATCAAAAATAGAAAACAAGAGAAGGAGAAAGCTGGTTCTTTCTCATGCCTAAATATTTTAATTTGAAAATTTTAATTATTATTAATTATAACTTGACTTGAGTAGTTAGGAGTCGAGGTGTTTAAATTTCAAAGGGAAAGTTCTGTCAAGGCCCCGTTGAGAACCACATGTGACCAAGCCCTTCATACTTTTGCCCATCGTGCTCAAGCCCTTAATTGTTAGCCCCCCCCCCCCATCGTCTAAGCCAAATGTTCACACCGTATTTGACCTAAAAACCCAACTTTACTTCTCTATGTTCCCTATTTTAACCCTCTCCACCCACTCAAAAGCACCATCATCTCTTCTCCATCAAAATGCCCCCTTCTTCTTCTGCACCAAAATCTTAGCCAAAGCAATCTCACCTCCTTCTCCTCCTGCTGTAATCACTCCTCCCCCATCGCCACCCTTGACCTCCTGATCCTTATTCCCTCATCCCCTTCTTCTGCTCCTTCCTCATCCTCTCCTCTCTCCCACCTCCTCTAAGTTTTCTCCCAAATCCTAATTCTAACCTTAACCATCAAACCCCTCTCTTTCCTCCTCCTCCTCCTCCTTTGCCCCCTCCTCAGAATCTCCTGATTCTACTCTCACTAGTGCAGAAGCGTTAGATGCAAGGACTTGAAGAAGATGCTATAGAGTTCAATGTCTTGATTTTAGACCGATGATTGCGTGAGGGAGAAGGGGAAGGAGTGGAAGCAGATTGAACATCTGCTATGGAAAGGTGGGCAATAGTGGAGGAACCTCGATTATGGGGTTTTGCACGTGGAGCTGCGGAAGATGGCACTGGTCAATGGCCGGGCTGTGCTGCTATTTCGAGCGAGGTGCGGATGCCCACTAGTAAAATTGGAGGCTTGGGGGCCGAATAAGGCGTCGAGGCAGAATTGGAGGCTAGGGTTAGTGTTTTGGCACTTCAAGTTCAGATGGTAGTTGGATGCAAGAAAGGTGTTTAATGAAATGCCACATAAGAATTTTGTTGCTTGAAGCTCAGCTATACTATTAAAGGTTGAATTCATCAAAAGAAGTAGCTCAAATTACTATGATTTTTGTTGTTTTATTTTGTTGGTCGTTCATAGGATACGAGAGATATTATTGAGAGGATAAGTCTTTTTTTTTTTAAATTTTATTGTACATAGATCACTTTGTTGGCTTGAGAATAATATGTAGTTTGGACATAATGCGTTGGTAATTAAGAAATAAAAACCTACATACAAAAATATTCATTTGAAATAATAGATGTAAATTGGTAATTCAGAAATAAAATTCTACATACAAAAATATTTATTTGAAATAATGAACGTATAGTATTTAGTATGTTAATTGTAAATTTTACCTAACACACGTGAACAATAGCTAATTAATTGTTTACATTTACCTGTTAAATGTTAAGTATAATTGAAGTGTTAACTTTTTTTTTCTTTTAAATGTTGAGTCTAGTTGATTAACTATTAAGTTTTACCTAACACATGTGAACTATAGCTGATAAATTGTTAACGTTTACATGTTCCATGCTAAGTATAATTGAGTAGTTGTTGACTTTTTTACTTTTGAATGTTATGTTTAATAGATTAACTGTTATATTTTACCTAATACATATGAACTATAGCTAATTGACTGTTAACATTTACCTATTCCATATTAAGAATAATTGAGTAATTGTTAAATTTTGAATTTTGAATTATGAAAACTGTAGTTTACCACAAGATGAGATTGGGATGTTGCCACCAATTACTACTAAAAGGAAGGGGAGAAATAGAATAAGACTATGTAATGTAAAATATCAGGTAATTTTTAATATATGTTTGTTAAAATTCACAAAGTACCTATTAAGGGTTTCTTAACTCTTAAATTGTTAAAATTTAACTTTGTTTGTTTAATTTATTTACTTCTAACAAACAAATAATTGATATCGTTAACATGAATTAGGTAAAGTTATATAATTCTTGTTAACGTTGCGAAGTACCTATTAAGGTTCTATCATGCCTATTAAAGTTAGGTCATATTTGTTAACTAATCAAGTATCTGTTAAGTTTATATTATAACTGTGAGGGTCTGTTAATGATATGTCATACATAGTTTAATTTTATGGTGCATATTTTAAACTCAAACTATAACTTGTAGTGTATATTTTACTAATTTTGTTTTAAACATTTTCAGATATAGCCACATAATCTCTAATGTTGCAAGATTGTGAGAGGAATCATGATCAAAGGAGACTGTGAGATTGAGAGGAAATTAAAACTAATACACGATATAGTTAACAGTACACTTGGATGACCAACATTTAGATAATCATGTTTTTGTGACTAGTGTTAACATGTGTTGAATATATTAAACCGGTACATGATATAGTTAACAAATAGTTTTAGAAAACTTTAGCACTTAAAACATGTGAGGGTACAGGAGTGCGTACTAGGGAAACTGTAGGGTGTTCAAGTGCTGATTAGCCTTTTTATTTTCGTCCTTGTGTGGAAAATACAGCGCAACATGTTCATTGATGAAAGGGCATGGCGAAGATGATTTGAATATAGAATTGAGTTACTAAGATTGATTTCGAGAAACAAAATAAGCTGAGAACTAAAAACGAACCAAATCAAAGATAAGATGTATAAAAGATAATTGAGGCTGGTTGGATTCACCCCTATACCAGTTCATTTTGAGACGTGTGTGTAATAACTTGCTGCATGTTGTTTTAATTGATAAGTTAGAAATAGAGTTATTCTAGAATTAAAAGTTCTAAACTTTATTTTTGGTCGTCACTTTGTAAAAGGATCAGAATTGACACAAAATGATTAAGAAAGAGAGTGAAATTTATTTAACATCTAAAAAGGCTGACAAGTTAAAGATATATGATAATTGTTCAACAAACTATCCATTTCACAAAACTAATGAACGTTCAGCGCATGTTCTCACTTCTAACTCAATATTTGAAATAACAGCAGCTAAATCTCTACCCAAATACAGTAAACCACATTCATAGCAATATATCTACTGCATGTTTCCCAACACAAAAGATGGTTCAAGAAATGTAATTTTTGTTTTCATCAACAACATATCTTCAGTATATCGACCTCATTACAAAAACCTGCAGATAGGTAACATAACTCTCAGTACAAGCCAATCTGCTCATATCATAAGACGAAAACAGCAACAGGGTAGTTCGGAATACAATTACCTGAATCTATGGCAACAAAAAACTGACACCCTCATGTGAAGAAAACATTTTATGGATGAATCAAATTCATCAATGCTTTTCCTGCAATATGAAAACGCCGGAACACAAAACCAGATTCATGCCAGCTGCTATTGAAATAAGGGTTAATTGGACAAAGACCCCATGTTAGTATTGCGTTGTAACACTTATTTCCCCTTAAGGTCAATATTGGTAGCTACACCCACTGAATGAAACATTCTAGACTTTTATACCCTCAAGGGTCTGTTTGCCGAAAAACTAAAAAAGTTAAGAGTCGAAAGAATAACAGAGGGGGTCTGGCAACATCAAACTCAAGGGGCAGTAAATGTCAAATAGCAATACTGGGGGGGGGGGGGGCGGGGGGGGCCGGCGGAGGGGGGGGGGCTATGTGGGCCAATCAACCTCATGGAAAATAATAGAATCTTCCTTCTCAGAACAACTATTCTATATTATCAATTATTACTCCCTACTGCAGACCTAATGATAGGTAGATATTCACCAAGGTTTTCATTACCTCATTATTTGATCCTGGTTTAGCTGCTGCTACGAACATTTTGGCATAAGCCTTTCGCTCTCGGTCCCTCCTATCAGCAATCTGTAATCACATTTAGTCAAAAAATCTTCAAGTAATTGAAGATGCAGTCAAATGGGCTCATAATTCCACTTACCTTCTTCTTCGCAGCAGCAAGTTCCTCCTTTATTTTTCCTGCAAACAAACATATATTTTTAAGAGAGATCGCAACACATCAGTATGGTAAAAACATGCTCAAGAAATAATAAAAAAGTACAATTTATGAAGAGAACTCACCATCATTTGGCTCCAATTCTAGTGCTTTTTTGAAACTTTCTACCGCAGCATCCACATTATTCAGTGCTATTTGTGCCTGGAAAATTTATAATGCTAAAAATTAGCCACCCATAGCATGGGCAGTCGCTATATAGCCTATATATATTTCTGCTCAAAATAACGATGATAGGAGTATTAATGATAATGAACAGACTAGAGAAAGAATTTTTTTTCCTAAGTACGATAGCTGCAGAACTCTCATATATAAAGAAAGATATCAACTAACATAAATCCTTCCAACCATAGCTACAACTACCAGTAAAATAGCTGCAAATGATGAAATATGTATCGATAAAAAGACCATGGAGCTGGCCAAAGTTAGTTACCGCCCATCATGTCATCAACATAAGAAGTCAACTGGATCGCAAGTTGCATCACTATACATGAGTTAACTAGAATATCTCTTTCATTCTCTAAATCTACCAGCAACACTGACTGAAATTATTTGTTTGAGTTGTGATAATCTCATTAGTGGGAACAACACCTTACTATGCTTCAAGTCACATAACAAGATCTTCAATAGCAAGGATAACGGAAGAAATTAAAACAAGACAACAACAGACAGGAGAACGACAAAAAATAACAAATAAATATTATCAATGTTCTTAAATAAATAACAGTAATTTATGATGATAAGTATAACCAAGATTAATTAAGGATAAGGAAGTACATAAAAAGTTTTAAATTGAATAAAAGATAAAAATGCCAAGTTAATATGATATTATTTTCATCATAACTACACCTATTAATGTTAATATGCTATTCAACATTCATGATTATTATTAAGCAACCTGCAACTATAAATAAATTACAGTTATCATGTCATGTCATTGATGAATGATGATTGGTAGATTTGTCCGTCATCCCATAATGTTTTAGCTCTTTAATAACATAATTTGCTAGACGCCTAGAATTGACTATTGAACCAGCAACAATTCAATTTCCAAGGAGAAAATGCTATTAACACATGATTAACCCACCTACGATTATAGATTCCGAATATAATGAAGTTATGGTAGTTGGTACACTAACATGTAAAGGTTGCAAAGATAAGGACACTAACCTGACCCTGGCGAAAGTATGCTTTGCCATACCCGTCCCTTTCTCGCAATGCAAATTCAGCATCCAACAGGGCACCCTTGAAATCTCCTAGCTTTAATTTGCATACCTAGCAGTTGAAAGAAAAAAAATGAGAGTATCTAAATGAAAATGAAAGAAATGATCATAAAGGAATGCACCTAAGCAATAACACGGAGTTCTTAGATCGAAAGAGCATGATCAATTTAAATTAGATCACAAAACCTTTTTGAACTTGAAAAAGTGTGCTTGCACTGCAACCAATGAAACCACGGAAAGTGGATGCATCCAAGCATAGATATGCATGGAATTTCGTGAATTAAAAGTGCTTTGTTTGTGTCATTAGCATACAAAAGAAAAATAGAGCATATTCATGCTTGGTTATATCATAAATTCACTATAAGCTGATGGTTAATAGGCAATCGCAGCAAACTATATTAACCAGAAGGTTGCAATATGTTCGGTCAGATAAAGGTTTAGCCAGCAGCAGGCCCCAGATATTATGTAATTGCACTTTACAGCATCCGAAAGCAACAACAGGTTGTAAATTTCTTTAAAGAGGATGCAACCGAGCATAGAGATGGAATTTCTTGAATTATAAAAGAGCTTCGGTTGTATTATTAGCAAATAAAAGAAAAGTAGAGCATACTCATGCTTGATTATATCAGAAATTTAGTAAGCTGATTCCAAGGTTAATAGGTAAGCGCAACTTACTATATTAACCAGAAGGATACAATATGTCCTGCCAGGTAAAATTTTAGATAGCAGCGTACCCCAGATATTATGTAACTGCACTTTACAGGCAATATCAGGTGGTAGATAATTTTTTGCCAATGTAAAAACTTAATTAATTGATCACAGAACCTACGAAAACTTGTAATTTTTACCCTTGGTTTGCTGATCCAAACAGTATTCCTACAAAGTTGGATGATCAGCATAACTAAAAATCATAACAAGTAATCTCAACATAACTTTTCAAGCATCCCTCCTATCACATAAAAAATAATTGAAGTGAATATGTGAAGTTCTTGTCAAAATGCTTACCGAACTATTTGTGAAGATAACAGACTTTGTCTTACGCAATAAGGAGCTCTTCTCTGCACAGACATTAAGCAAAAT